>NW_023596906.1:107893-157893 GCF_011947565.3 Pollicipes pollicipes
GGTAACACTAAAGGGCCGCAGACCTTCAAAGCACGCGCCCAAATTTTCTGGTCGTGCCCAGAGGCTGCAGGAATAGTGACACTGACGTTTCACCCGACGGCCGGTCTGATATTACTACACACTGCTACATGTTGCCACGCGGTCTGATGCTGCTACATCTCCGGCGCTAGCACAGACGCAGCGGCTACGGGGACCCTCAGAGCCGGGGGTCCCAACTGGAACCAATATTCTGGCCCCTTTCGAGCGGCAACGCCTATTAAAGGAAACGTTTCACATTTGAAGATGCTGAGACAAGCATCAGATATGATGAAAACAAGCTCAGTTATAACTATTGGCATACGTTTTAAGTGGAAAAGATTGCTCTAGACAGCACGATTATCTGTTTAGTAAATATGCTCCTCAATTCGTCATGGTTTGGTTACGTCATGGTACCTTGCACAAATTGATAGAGAGCTAATTGATGACCATCATATCTGGAAATCGCGAACACAAACGACAGACATGAACGTCTTGACAACTATATCTCCATTGGCCTTGATCGCCGCATTGCTAGTGGAAAGGCAAGCTTTGAATGATGTCATTATGACGTAAACGCCAAAGTGACTTGGAAATGCTCTCCCCGATATACCTTTCCCCATTTTCACGGGCGTATACCTCAGAAGCTAGAGGGGCTTAGGTCTTGGAAGGGCAGGGTTGCGGACAGCACCAAAAGGTCTTCAAGATGGTTATTTCAGTTCAGAACCTCATATACATGTGGGACACTGGCTTCAACGTCCATGCTATACACCGCGCATTTTGTACGCTGCGCTATTTTCCGTGCAGTCACTATAACAAACTAATCGGGAGACGTCCCTCAATCTTGCCATGCTCACAGAATTGAAATGCGCAAATTTGCCTTGTAGAAACTGCTTTGTTGTAGTTTCAGGGGAATTCATGCAAGAGTACTTAACTAATTTGCAAAACTTCACGTTGCCTTCAATATTTTACTTAAGGCCGTTGTTTTGCCTGATCAGAAATTTCGATGGCTTGCGATTCCACGCGTAAAATGTTATCAATAAAGCTTTCACATCTCTAAGCAATAAGCCTCCAAAAATCTTCGTCGTCTGCACCTGCATGCTCTCTTGGTCAGGAGGTGATCTTAATGTGTATTACGGCGCCGAATGCGACTCGCCCAAGTATTCTGACGCGCATTATTGGCGGTGCCAATCTAGAGCAATGAAACATTACACGCCTGTCCTTTTTAAGCCACTCCGTATTGTCTAGAAACTGTTTTGGTATCGTTAGCGTTGATCACGGTCATCATGGGATTGGTCCTGTAGACCTAGCATTACCGTTCGGTTTAAAACAGGACAACTGCACCCTGTCAGCCTTCAAAAACGTTGGTCATAAAAACACCTCTATTATTTGATAGACCAGGCTCTATATTGAAATTCTGCAGCAACTCCAAAGACCCCTCAAAACTATGTGAAATTGCCAAATATTTCAAAGCATCTATCATGGAGCTTCGGAAGCCCACTAATACAAAAATCGGCATTCGTTACAATTGAATGTTGCCGAATGGACTGGTCTTTTTCGGACAACGGTATAGGCCGTCCGTTTTTGCCCGAATTTGTCATGTTCAGTAACCATTACTAGCTTTTAAACATTTGTTTGAGTTTCATCCCTGGCTCAACGCCATTGCTGTTTATCATATTTGCACCAATAGCATGCGGATAAGGCATGCGTCTTTAGAACTAAACGTCGTTTCCTGCTCTCACGACCACTTAAATAGAAATGAATAATTGCATTTTTCAGCGTAGTTTCAAACCAGACTACAATGAACCCACATATTTACCATTTCCGGCAAGCATGCATTTAGCTCACTGAGTGGGGTTGGAAGCGTCAGGGGCTCTACTGTAGAACTGGTGCTAAATGACATACTTTGAGCTCCGCTTTCAACTCTGGTCCGTATCAAAGCCTATCAATAAGTAGAGCAGCACCACGACTGCCAAAAAACAAAACAAAAAAGAGGTGCCACCGTCCTTTGTTAGTTTAAGTGTCAACGTTTGTATGAAAAGCGTTTCATTGCGCACATCCAGTATGCCATACCACAGCGAAAACATGCAAACATCCCTTTACTACCAGTTAGAACAAGATGAACATAAACTACTCAAACGTCACCACCATTCAGCGTCACCATCATTTTTTTATATTTTTTTTGATATTGCAGCGCCATGGCCTCGCTGATTAGTCGAACCGCCAATTTCTGCTCCCAGCTGCCGATGGTGTCTGCATGAGAGTCGGGCCAATCGGTAAACTTGCGACGGCTGCAGCCATTCCCACCCGCTGCTCATTCCTAACCAGTTCAATCCACTCGCTGCTCATTTCTAACCAGTTCAATCCACTCGCTGCCATCTCTTTTGCATTATTTCAGCACTTTAGACATAGATTATGGAAGAATTACAGGTCTGCAAGTATACCACTAAACTTGCTTGCTCGGACTGATAATTGTTGGTAAGTATTTGTGGGGCGAAATATGAGTAAAAGAAGCACAAACAGTAAGTGTGTCGTATTTCTTGCAGTGTTCGCTCGACATTTCGTGCATGCCTCGCCCATACTCGTAATTTCGCCCAAATCTATACATGATCCAGCCCGTTATCCATGCCCATGAGTATACCTAACTCTTGAAGCCTCCTGCCTGCTGGGCGGCGGCGGCAGCGCGCCCTCCTGCGGCGGGGGTCGGACGCGAGGCGAGTGGCCGCGCACCGCAGCTGCCGCGGCTGTCCGGGGTGCCTGGGACGGCCTGCGGTGGCACGCCAGTTCGCGGGGGCGCAGCGGTGCGCAGCGGTCCGCGTCACCCCGGCGGCGTGCTCTTATCGCGGCCGGGTCACCAGCGGGGCGTCGAGCCGCATGGCGTAACGCTGACCGGAGGAGGTCGATCTTGACCAAGGACATCCAGAGCGCCCCTGACCCGCCCGACTCTGGCCTCCGAGGTCCGGGGAGACCGTTAGTTGGAGAGGAGGAGGGGGTTTGTCCACAGGCACACTGTCACCTGCGCAGTACAGACGATCTGCTGCCTGCGAGCATCGAAGTGGTGCTCCATCACCATCACCATCACCATGCCCACCCTGTTTGTTGGAGTTTGGACCAGCGAGATGCGGCGTGGGCTGATATGATCCCGCCTGCGTTGAGTTCATTCGCGTTTGTTACCGGTTTGAGGCTCTTCGACTTTCGACCCGCTCGGACGTGTTCACGAATCGGAATGATCACTTCACATCAATATTGTAGTTGCATAACGGAAGAAACACGATAAAACGTCATCTTTGGGCACTCATCCTTCTTTCAAAAGTTGGTTAGTCGAAGACAGACAATAGACCTTCAAAACATTCCGTCTTAGCTGAAATTCGTCGCGTTCAAGTAGAATGTGTCAATCCAAAAAAGGAAATGATGGTACGATCGACACCGGGGATAAGGTCTTTGCAAATACAGCACACGGTCAATGAATACGCCTCCAGGTACGACTAAAGGACTGTTAAGTTTCCGAGTATTGACACAAATTTGAGACCAATGCGATTTCGATGCTCCAACGACAATTCTATAAAATACCAGCCTTAACTTATTCGGAAACATTGTTGTCCGAGCCTGCGTAGCCTTGGAGAGGTCTCCATAGCGGACGTTAGAATTGACGTTACAATGTTTTTCTATTGGGCTTTTACTCGGCCTTGGTGGAAATGCGTTAATTCATATGGCCCCAGAATCCTAGACGTGAGAAGAGAGACTGTACCAGTTACAAACACGTACGCAGGGGAACAGCTGGAGCCTCGCCAAGCGAGGGGGGTGGGGCACAGGGTTGACAAAAGGTTCCATGATAGTATAAGGCCCCCAAAACGCCGGATGTTACGCATTTGTTATTGAGGGCATGTTTGTCATATATACATACATACATACATACACACACACACACACACACACATATATATATATATATATATATATATATATATATATATGTATATGTATCATTTCTATCTTCTATAACAGGAACATAGGCCAGGCGCTACCGCGAGATCCATTCTGCCTTAAATTTACCATAAATAAGCTGACAAATCATGTGCTAAATGACTGCATGACATAAATCGCCGGCGGTCTTCATTTTGTAATGGTCTAGTCACTCTTAATTGTGCAGAACTCAGATATTTTTGAGAATTTTTATCTGGTTTGTACAGAGACGACAAGGATTCCGCGAATGCAGATCAAAGGCCAAAATGGGTGAATAATATGTGTTTGCCTGTGTAAGTTCAACATTTGGTCAGAATTGATTAGTGGTACAAATTATGTAATGTAGGTTTGAGCGTGCGCGCTCGCATATCCTAAAAACACAAAAATTCGACGCCAGGCGTTGCGGTCTCCTTGGGCTGCGAATCGTCAGCCCAGTGGCTAACATTAGGCCGAAGCCAACAGGTGGACGAAAATGGTGGTGTATCTGAAAGAAGTAGCTTTGAACGCTTTTGGACACCAAATCGTACATTTTATAACTTTCCGGGCGTATATTTCACCTGTTCGGTTTTTAGATTGATGACAATAACATATTTGTCTTCGCGAAGTGATGCTGGAATATGGTGGTGGAACTGGAAGAATAGGGTACAATCCCTTTTTTCCATTTTTCGTTTTTGCTGGAACTGTGTACCTGTCTAGAGGACAACCTCAAAGTTGCGAAAAAGAAACTGGCCAGTGTTATCTTTGAACTGCACGAATGTATTTTGAAAGACATTTAGAAACATTATTTAACGTTAGTCATCGTTGCGCGCTAGGTACCCACCCGCTGGCGTCACTTTTAGTGGTCAACGCCGTTCGGTTTTACGAAAACTGCAACCCAAGCCATCGCTATTCTTGTTCCCCGAGATAACCGGTGTATTATTGGGGTTTTATGACGCACTCAGCTGCTGGTGCTATAAGGCGTCGCCAGCCTCTCACCCTGACGGGAAGACGGACACCTTCCTGGGCACCTGGGAATCGGACCCCGTACATGTGGTTTCCAAGATGTGGAACGCGGGTGCGTTAACCATTACACTAGCGGCACCCGGCGCGCAGGATCAATGCTTTTGCTAGTATTTGTTTCACTTGTCGATTCTGTAAAATAATGAACGCCTTCAGGGAAACATACGATGGCCTTGTGCGTTTGGAACGTAGTTCGACCCACTTCATTCAACGCTGATGAGACCCCTTATTTCTTTCCGGTAAAAGGGCTCCCTTGAGTACGACACTCCGGGGCACATTGTTATTCCGGTCAGGGACCGGATGGCCATTCTCTCCCACCGCGGTGTGTTTCTGGCCGTCATTCTGGCGACGCCGGGCGGCATTTCCTGCTCGATCCGGAGGCCCTTAGAGGGATTCATCATATCCATTGGTGCGCCCCCTGACGCGGGAGGCCTTTTGACCCACGCAGTTGACCCTGGATCAACGCATGAACCGCTATTAACGCAACAATATCCCTGATCGCCGCAGCTGGTCCAGCAGCGGGCACATAAACTCCAGTTGAGCCCAGCGGGCCCATGATGGAATAGGGCTGGAGGGCCCACCGTTCCGTACTGGCAGCCCTAATTAGCACAGGCCAATTCTATTACCTCGATGTGAGCACTCATCATAAGTTCTTATGTTTCCTTCAGTTGTCAGAGGGCCCCGACCAATGAAAGAGGTCCTCTGTCATTCTGTCCCTGTTGAGCTCTGGTTCCCCATCCCTGTTGAGTAAATTCTCTCCTGACCGATTCGAGACGCCTTATAGGCACAGAATGGCCTTTTAGGCACTGTGGGGTCCTGAACGAAACAGGGGCGCGACCAATCAAAATCGCGGTCCCAGCCTTGTCCCTGTTTGGCAAATGGGCCCCAGAGCTCAGACCAACACGGGGCCGACTGTTCGTTGCCCTTGATCTCTGGCTTGAATAGAGGAACGCTTTGTCCTCAGGGGTCGCTATCGGTGCAAGATTATCATCTTACTGACATGTGAGATCACGGCCTTACAGGCCCTCTGACACTTGAGATCACGGCTCTGCTGCCGGATGTCTTAATGTGACATACAGCCAGCCCTTAGGACACTTCAGCCATCCCATCGGGCCCTTGATCTTTCGTCTTGAAAGACCCCTCGGCCCCTCTCCGGGTCACCTCAAACACCGCTCCGACTCGGGCGACTTGCCGCCACATGACTCCTGTTCGGCCTGTGGCCCTTAACCGACACAAGAGCCCCTCATTGCGTCAGAGACTCTGAACGTTACAAATCGCAAAACCCAGCTTTATTTATGCTTGGGAAATGGATCTCCAGGGCTCAGGCGGACATGGAGCCGACTATTCGGTGTTCGTGGTCTCTTACCGACGTAGAGACCCACATTGTCTCAGGGATTCCTCAAACGGTGCAAGAGGACCTCTGACTGATAATTCAGGCCACGACCCTACGGGCCGCGATTCTTTATGTGACCTTCAGGCAGTCCTTTGGGCCCTTATGTCCTCCCACCGGGCCTTTGATAGTCGGTATCGGTGGGTCGCCCGGAGGCTTCTTCGGTCTTCATCAAACACTTCCTTTGGTCGGCTCGGGGCTCTTGCGAGCGCAGGGCCCTCCGTTCGACGCTGTGGACCCCTGACGGATGCAAGGTCCTGACCACTGTAAGCCACTGGCCCCGGCTTTATAGCTGATTAGTAAGTGGGTACTCAGGCCTATATCGTCACGGAGCCGACTGTGCGATACGGTAGTACCTGCCCGATATATAGGTCCGTATCGTCTCAGTGGTTCCCCCATCGACACAAAGGGCCCTCTGACCGTTATTTTAAGGTCCATTTTCGCAGGTCGGGACTCCTGAATAAGACGCCGACCAACCCTTCATGCCCTTACACCCTCTAATCGCGCCCTTGATCATCGAACGGTGGGCCCTCTAGGGTCTTCAGGCCTCCTTGAACACTGTCCCTGGCTGACTCGGGGCCCCTTGACAATGCAGAGCCCCTGCTAGATGTCGTGGGGCCCCGAGCAATCTAAATCGCTGGCTCCGACTCTGTCCCTGCTTGGGAAAAGGGCCCTTTGGCCCATGCCGCCACGGAGCCGAGTTTGCGTTACTGGTGGTGTCTGACCGAAATATGAATACTTATCGACCCAGTGGGCGCCTGAATGGGACCTCCAGCTGCCCTTCCAGACCTTTTGGGCCCTCAAATCGGGCCCTTAATCGTAGGTTGCGAGGGCCGGAAGGGCACCTCGGATCCTAAGAGGGGGCGGGGGGCACGTGCTCTCCTGTGCCCCCCCCCCCCCTCGGCCTGCGCTACTGGGCTCGGTGCTGATTGGTGGCGACATCTATTCCACCCTCCAGGGTTTAGACAGAGCTTGGCGGGAGGCTTTGCTAATGGCCGTAACGTTCCCGCTTCTGGCGCGGCTCTCCTATCACGACACACTCGACGTACCGCCTTCCACGCGCGAGTACAGTCGTGCACCGACTGAAAGCCTCCTCAGACACGGATGACCACACGGCTTACTTCAACTTGGCAAGCTATCGTAACGTGTTTGACAGTGCCCCGTGCAGCGCCAGACGCTCGTGAACCTACTGGGATCTACTTGCTGCTTGCTATTTCGAAGGGTAACAGCCTGCTTACACTTGTGCTCGGGCGGGGGATGGGTTTATTTGATACGTATCGTACCACAGTTCTCTAAAATAGTTTCCGACCGGTGTACGCAGCGAAGTAAAACCTTGTGTAGCTGCGGACAATGGAACGTCCAACCTGATGGTGTGCGAACACAAACACACGCATATATATATATATATATATATATATTATATATATATATATATATATATATATATATGTGTGTGTGTGTGTGTGTGTGTAGACGTGTGTGTGTGTGTGTGTAGACGTGTGTGTGTGTGTGTGTAGACGTGTGTGCGTGTGTGTGTTTTTTATCAACAACATGCGAGCGGTATTCTATAGACCCTTCAAGGCTGGGACCTGTAGTAGGTCAAAGTCGGGCCTATGGTTGGAAAGATGAGGCAATTTTTTCGGGAATCTTTCACGCTGGTGCGACAGCGAAGTCCAAAAAGACAAAGCAAGACGACCTTGAGGTAGCCTCACATGCAGGTAATTACAATCAGGATTACAACCGATACACTGCATACACTGACCTTGGATAAGGGCGGGCTGAGATCACAACCAGAAATTGGAATTGTATTTGATTCTATAGACCGTCAGGCATGAAGGCCAGATCAGTGAAAAAGACGGAAATGAGTAATACAGTTGAGTCTAATGGCCTCGGGTCAAGTGTGGTCAGGTCTTGGCCAAAACCTAAAGCCAAAGTTTCTCAACTGGAGGTTATTTTGGGGGTAGTTTCTGACGTCTATTCAATATTCTTTGACAAAGGCATCAGCAGTTTTTATTCTGCCTTCATAAAGGTCAATGGAGGCACCTGACCCAAAACGACCTTGCTTAAGCTTTCGCCTTAGAAACTTGCGTTTAGATGTCCACGCTGATTTTCAATTGTTTGTTATGCATGCATGCAAGTAATATTGATGTTTGTCATTTTGAACGGAAGGTCGAAAAGGTCACTGACCCGACTCGAACAGAGGGAACTTTTTCTATCAGAACACGCACGAGTGCGTGGGGCCCAAGGGCACTACGACACAAATCTGGTATTTTGACCCTATTCAACCCGAAGGTCTTGACCTAGACCCCGTACAAACTCGAATCAGTTTAATAGTCCAACCTTCCCCGTGCATTTGGTCTCTATCTCTCACCTTTCGGCATCCCGGGGATGTCACATTTGTTCCCTTCCCGAACGCTTTTCGTTTAATCGATCACCCGGGGCGCATGTTAAAGGCGTCCTACGGGTAGGGCGCTTCAATCTCAAGACAACTTACTCCGCTCCAAAATGTGTGGCAGTCAACAAGCGGGCGGAAAGGGGCCTCAAACAATAACGAGCATGTTGGTGCGATATATTCATTGGATCCACGACCTCCGAACAGGACCCACGAAATTCTGACTGCATGATGCGTGCTCCAAATAGGCCACCCGCGAGGACGACCGCAACGCACACCTCCGCCCTCGATTTTATCACAGGCATCCACTACCGCTCAACAATGGAATGCTGCTGGTGCCGCCCGAGCGCCCTGCGGCGCGTGTCCGCGCGTGCTCGCCTTCCCAGCGCCTGCCCGCTGAGCACATCGCTGCGTCACAAACCGCGTGCATGAGGCCATCTTCTCAAGTGTAGTCAAAACGAGCAGCCGCGGCGCGCCGCCAGCCGGCATGACACAACAGCGTGCTGCGCGGACCCGGCTCGGTACACTGAGCAATCGACGAGCGGCCTGCGAAGCGGTCCTCTCCATCCCCTTGTCGAGCGCGATATTCCTCCCCCCCCCCCATCTCAGCCGCCGAGCTGCGCGCACCGCGCACGCCGCGGTGTCTGCCGACGGCGGAGCCGACCAACTCTCGGGATTTCAGCCGGAAACGGACGGAGCCGGTCTGGAGGCGAGCCGCCACTCAGAACTTGCAGCCGAGGTACTGGTTCTCCTCGCGCAGGCGCAGCACCTCCGCCTGCAGACTCCGTATGGTGGCGGCCATGCCTTCCATACCCGCCTGGCACGCGGGAGACCACCGCAGGTTAGACCGCACGTGGGCACGGCCGGACAGCCGCCCAGTCCGGCCAACATGACACTGGTCCAAAAGCGTGCACGAAACGACCATTAAAGGTCTGAAAAGGCCCTTGCTGAAACCGAGGTACGTTAACGATCAGCCAAGTTTGATAACGGAACAAACCAAGCATTCGACCGTCAGCATCGTCCATATGACGCAAGAGCCAAATGACATGAAAATACAGTCTCCTCCGCGATTTAAACGCCCTACACAGCGCTCTGCCTGACCTCGTCACACATCTCACCTTGACCTCGTACATGTGCTTGCCGACGCTCCACTGGGTGTTGAAGTTCTCTCGCCGCATGCCCCACCACATGTCGTCGATGCTCTCGTGCAAACTCCTGCGGACACAGCTCCCAGAGTTGAGTTCTCTCTTTGCATGCCCCACCACATGTCGTTCACGCTCTCGTGCAAACTCCTGCGGACGTAACTCCCAGAGTTAAGTTCTCTCGCCGCATGTCCCACCATATGTCGTCGATGCTCTCGTGCAAACTCCCGCGGACACAGCTCCCAGAGTTATGTAACGTGGAAAAAAGCACGTAAAGTCGCGGTTGGTTGACCCACGTCTCATCCCAAGCAAGTAAGCACTACCCCAACGCACAACAGGCTCTTCGTGCCAGAGCATCAGACCAGCGACATTTCACAGGATACCAAGGAAACAAGCACCACGCGAACATTATTGTAAAAAACTGCGAATCGCCGCAGTTTACATCCAGTTTGTCGCGGGTAAGGGCGACCCGTCAATTCCAGTGTTTCTATATGCTGGTGTTTCGGCGCCCATCTTCCGATCATAGATGACAGCACCCACTGATTGGATACGCAGCGCTGTCATGACGCCAACCGCAACACAGCATTCACGTTGTAAAGAACGATGAATATACACAACGGGCACCGCGTTCACCTATTCGGCGCGCCACCTGGCCGAGGAGCCGCGCCGACCGGCGGCGCGCGTCCGCCACTCACTCGAGTCTTTCCAGGACGGAGTGCGGCACGGGCTCGGGCGCGACAGCCGGTTCGGCGGAGCGGGGCTTGCGCGGCTCGGCGCGCGCCAGCGGCTCGGCCGCCGCCAGCTCGGCCAGCAGGTCTCGACTGAGATCGCCGCCACGCGCGCTGTCGCGCCGCGCCGCCGGCCGCTCGGGGCTGGAGGCGTCACCACCGCCGGCACCGTCCGGCCCGCAGCCGTCGGGTCCGGGCCGGCGAGCGTTGGCCGCGTCTCGCTCGGCCGCGCCGCCGTCCGGCTCGCCGTGCCCGAGCTCGTCCCGCAGCTCGTCCGCCGCCTCGGCGGGCGCGACGATGCCCAGCGAGGCATCCGGCCGCAGCGGAGGGAAGAGCGAGCCATCGGCGGACAGGGTGGCGTCGGCGCGGCCCGGCGCGAGCGCGGGCGCCGCTCCCAGGCTCAGGTCGCCCCGCACCGGCGAGAACAGGCTCGAGTCGCGTCCTGGGGGCGCACGCGGCGCCGGTCACGGCCGGCACGCGGCGGCGGTACCGTGGCGGAGGCACACGGTGATTAACAGGGACAGCTCGCAGACGCCAGAGCGAACCAGCCCTCTACAGGTCCGAGTAGAGGTTCTCCAGAAGCGAGGCACAAAACACGGTACCAGACGGCACATGTGGTGCTGACGGTGTGTTACGTTGCCTGCAACGATAAGCCCAGGGCTTGTCTTGTTAAGGCGGATCAGGCACAACTTCCAGCTGGACATGTGACTTTCTGCACCATTGACGCGAGAAGAGCAAGCATACACGCTATAGGTTACAGCATAATAATAACATATTACGGCAATAATACAGATTACAGGATACAGAAAGCCTACACTGCAACATAACGCCTAATCCTTCAACAGCTCCTCGCCAACGACCGTCCCGGCATCGCTGAGCCGTCGTGGCCGCGGCAGGCTTTGCTGACGCTGCCGACCGCGACGTCAGCAGAGCTGACCTGGGGGAGCATGCCGCGAGTCTGGCCGATGGTTCTCACTACGAGGGACGTGACGCCAGCGTCTTACCGTGCACTGTACCGTTGAGCGTGACGCCGTTAGGCACGGTCGCGGCGGGCGGAGAGGCGGCCGCGTGGCGACTCTCATCCCGGAGCGGAGAGAACAGGGAGCTCTGCTCGGCGGACACCTGGCCATACCTGCAGGCCCGGTCAGGTCGGGTCACAACCCGTGGGAGAACAGGGGGCTCTGCTCGGCGGACACCTGGCCATACCTGCAGGCCCGGTCAGGTCGGGTCACTCAGGGGAGAACAGGGGGCTCAGTTTGACGCGTGCATATTGGCCGGTCTCGTCAGGCCCTGGACCGATTCAGGAGAGAATGACGAAGCCGGCCCAGGCAGCCTTCAGCCGCGCCCGAAGGGGGGGGGGAGGGGGGTGCGGCCCCTCCAGACGATACAGTGATATATGCAGCTGCACTGAGTCGGTGACAAACTCCCCAGTGCGACCTTAACTCAAGACTGGAGACGTTCCATCCTCCCCTGCTCCCACCGGCCTCCCTGCCACCGTCCGCAGGTCCGCCGCCCGGTCAGCACGCACATGGCCATGGTCGGACCGCCGCTGTCGTTAGCCGCGACGGCCGTCGGCTTGGCGCTCTCCACCGGCGTCGAATGGGTGCGCGGCGCCTCTCCATGCCTGGGCACGTGGTTCTGCATCAGCTCGGCGGCCGGCAGCGAATGGTTCTGGCCGGAGGGCAGAGCCTTGCTGTCTTCAGCGGTCTGAACGCTGGAGCCCCGGCCTCGAACCTGACAGGGACGTCAGCACGTCAGCAAACTAACGCATGGTGTACATCACGTCATTAGAGCACACCAAAATAGCAGGCTCGGGCAGACTGCAGGCAGCACACATCACCCAGCTTGTATAAAGCACACTTACAAGCAATCAGCTGAAGACTAAACACCCACCGCCGCTTGGCTCCTGGTACCGAACCGCATGCATGGTCGATCACTGGTGTCCCGCCCCTGCGCTCCGTCGCGGGCGGTGACGCCCTGAGGGCTGGACCCACCTTGGCTGGCGGCTGGAACTGGACGCGCTGCACGGAGCTGCGGTGCGCGGTGAATGAGCGGCTGGGCCGTCCCGGCGCGCGCAGGTCGTATACGCAGACGCGCCCCTGCGACGTGCCCACCGCCAGCTGCACGCCATCGGCGTGGAAGTCGACGGCCGTCAGCGGCGCGTCGCTCACCACCCTCTGGATCACACTGGCCGGGCCGGCGGGTCAGTCACACCCCAGGCCGCCAGCTGTCTAGATAGCAGGCGTCGCACAGCTGTCTAGATACACCGGACGATTGTAGCGCAGATCTTCAAATGAAATTTCTCCCGCAGAAAATCTTCCACCCAACTTAGCCGCGACTAATGCCATGCGATGACGTCATATCATGCCGTGTCATGCACCGCGACCCGCCAGCCGGGTCCAGATGACGACACAGGCGCCACAACCACACAGCCAATGACCGGATCAGCGCATTAACGGCCAACACCACCCGCCACCGGCGTACTTTCTGGTCTTGGGGTCGTAGCAGACGAGCCGCTTGTCCAGGCCGACGCTGGCCAGCAGGATGTCGTTGACGGGCGAGAAGGCGAGCCCGGCGGCCGGCGCCACGTGCCCGCTGGTGAACGTGTGCAGCAGGCGGCGCTGGTTCACGTCCCACAGCGACACGTGGCCCGTGTCGAAGGCGGCGCCCAGCACAGCCGGTCGCACCGTGCTGTAGCGCAGGTCGCGTGCGCACTGCGGCTGCGGGCGCGGCGCGACGGGGCGTGAGGCTGCGGCCGCCGGGCGGGGGAGGCGGGCTGGGGCTGGAGCTGCCGGGGTAACGATAACGGGGCAGACCAACACGGCCAGTTGGCTGCAGATGAGCAGTGATGATGACTGCGTCGTAAGGGCGAGGTGAGCGACGATGCAACACGCGCGCAAAGGGTGAGGACGGATACTGCTTGTACAAGAATCCATTACAAACACATTCCACAGACACTGCAAAAGTCATATAGCTACGGAAGCCAAGCACACGTGTTTTTGAGCGAGTGGCCAGGTGAGGAGTGGCTTATAGGCACCACTGAAGAATCGTCAAGGCATCAAATATGCTGAAGTTTGTGACATCCCTCCCCGATTGCTCTAGAATCCTTCTTTTTGCTGTAAGTATTCCTCTTCCCTTGTAATTTTTTTTTAGTATCAGCTATACGTGTCCAACGGATAAGACCCATCTGGTGGTACTTCCATTATGACGGAGAAGAACCAGTACAAATGTGATATATCTCAGGTTTTCTTATTTGTTGGGCTGAAGTCAAATTATGGAACTGCAACCCTCTGCTTTTCTATATCAAATAATTTCAGAGAAATTTTCGTTAGCTCCAGCCTCTTTAACATCGCCAGCACCCGCAATGCAGCTGTCTTGCAACCGAATACGACAAACGGACCCAGATAACAGGCACCTTCTAAACACGCCATTCGAGCGTCAGGGAGCGCCTAACCCCACCACACGCACAGCATCACCACATCCTGGTCAGCCCGGCCGGTCGCCTCCGACCCACCTCTGAGCGGGCGGCCGGTAGTTCGGTGACGACGCCGCTGGTGACGTTGTGCACCAGCACGTGGCCGGCGCGCGAGGCGGACGCCACGTGCCGGTCGGAGCCGCTGAAGCATACCCGCGTCACGGGCGCCTGGTGACCCTGCGAAAACCGCGGCCGGCGGTCAGCACCGGAACAGGCGAGGTCAGGGGTCAGGTCATATCATGAGAGGTCACGGGCGCCTGGTGACCCCGCGAAAACCGCGGCCAGCAGTCAGCATCGGAGCAGGCGAGGCCGGGAGCCGGGTCATATCATGAGAGGTTGTGGGCGCCTGGTGACCCTGCAACGACCGCGGCCGACGGTCAGCACCGTAACAGGCGAGGTCAGGCGCTGGGCCATGTCATGACACGAGCGCCTGGTGACCCCGCGACGACCGCGGCCAGCGGTCAGCACCGGAACAGGCGAGATCAGGGGCTAGGCTATGTCATGAGAGGTCACAGGTGGTCAGGAGAGGCGACATAATACCTTGCAATGTCAGTGCCCGTAAACTGAAGTCAGTAGTCACGCTAAATGGGGTTAGATCAGGTCAGGTAGCTGAAAACAGGAGGGCACGAAAAATCAGGCACGCTGCTTAGAAATATAACTCAAGATGCATAGATAATTTACATGATCTAACATGCCCCTCAAGATAAGCTGAAAACGTTTTTCAAATCGTGCCCACCTCGAAAAGCTGGCCGAGTGCGTAGACAGTCCATGGAACATGGACTGGGTACACTGCATGAACGCGGAACGCGAGCGTATCGCTTGCATTTAGCTGGTTTCGCTAGAATCAACCCCCCAATGGAAGGAATCGAAGCACAGACCAAACTAGTGTCATTTGGTCTCTCCGGTGATACGGCTGTTGGAGGTGCAGAAGCGGCAGCAGGTGGGCTTGGGCTGCTGCAGGGTGAGCTACGGATCTCAGGTGACCACACCCGCGCGACAGGTACCACTCCCGCCCTGCGGACAGGTGACTGCCAGCCCCTGTCGCACCTGGTATTGCTTGGCCAGCTTGCCATTCTTGTTGTCCCAGAGGTCGACACCGCCGGAGTGGGACCCCACGCAGATGTACCGGCTGTTGGAGGTGCAGAAACGGCAGCACGTCGCCTTGGGCTGCGGGAGGGGGGGGGGGGGGAGGGTGCATCTCAGCAGGTGCTCACCAAACCGGGTCAAAGCAGCATTTACAGAGGGGGCTGCGGATAACACGTAAGAAAACCATCACGCGAAAACAGATCAAACCACCCTTTGTTGTAGTTGTTGATACGTGTTTTCGGGCACCGTCTGCAGTGGTCGTTTGACGCCGATTCAGACCACCTATATCATGCCTTAACTCATACACAAAACCGAAAATGTGATTCAATTGGGAAGCTCAACAGATCCAAATCAATCCCTCCTCACAGTTTCCCTCCAGCCGGGCCAGCCGAAAACTGTTGCACAGTGCCTGGTGCTGGGGCACCTGCTCACCAGGTCTGTGGCGGCCGTCAGCTGGCGCGTGCTGTGCGCCGAGACGCCAGTGACGACCAGCTGCGCCTGCCGGCTGACCACGCTGGCCACCATGCTGCCATCCCGGCTCCAGCAGACGTCCGTCACCACGTCATCTGCCGCACAGCCGGCCACCGTGGGCACCTCACATCAGGCGACAGGCTGCAGACTGAGTGCTGCACTGACACAGAGTCAGAGTGGAACACACCGGCGACAGGCTGCAGACTGAGTGCTGCACTGACACAGTGAGAGCAGAACACACATGAAGAGGAATTCAGGAGAGGTGCAAGTGATGTGTATGAACTGCCAGCAGAATCCCACAGCTGTGTTCACCTCAGCATCACATATGACATGTGATATGAACATGGAGAACATGGACAACAGTTTTATTACCAGTTAGCAACAGGCATGCAATGTACAAATCTAGCAAAGTGAATACCTAAGGTAAGGTAAGCAATCAAGGCTCTGATAACACTTGGTTTAAAACACATTTTGCATATTGGTATAATAGATCATCAAATATATGCAATAATGAATTATACCACAATTGACCTCAAATGACTACCAAATGCATAATGCACTTAAAAATACATCATTACAAAGCCATACACAAGTCCTTCAGTTTGTAATTGGCACCTGTGCAAAAATTTCCAGCAAAAAATGAACATTTATATGCATACCATTAGTGTTGTTGGGCTGAAACTGGTGGAGTAATGAATATCCACTGGAGTCCCAGATTTTGATGTTGTCGCCACAGGTGACAAGGTTTGGGCTGGTCATTGTAGATCAACCTGGAAAATGCATTGGACATATGCTGCTGACATACTACCTCAATCCATAATTGTGAAAGCATCATCATGTCACCATAAAACAAGTACTCCCTTATTCCTAAGAAATCACTGCAGCTGCAGTGAACAAGTGTGTTTCCTGGGCTTTGTCTAGATATGTAGGGAACAGCACATCAAACTTGTAGTGTCAGTACTGTGACAGGCAGTCTCCATGACACTACCCTGACACAAACCAAAATGAAAAAATAAATTCGACCCTCGATATAATATGCAAACAGATGCACAATTCCCTCGATACTCGATTCCCTCTGAACTTTTGACGTCATTACGGTCAAATATATCTGGAATGTTTCATGTTTGGCAAGTTGCATAGACCCTTATAAGTATGTGGCTCTTACATATTGTTACCAATTTGCACACAGAATGGTCACATCACATCACAGATCCTTACAGATCCTGCACCACTGCCAAGTTCACACAGAAAACTGACAGCCCAACCCAAATATCCCTGGATGTCAGCCTGAGATAATTGGGCAGGAGTTCTAGCACATGACCAGATTTATACAAAATTTACATCACCCAAAACAAGAGCACACATGCTTGAATCTGATAACCATCAACAATTCAAAATAAAAAATTGTCACCTGTAAGAGCCAATCTATAGGCAGATGCTTGTATCAGTCTTTAATATGCAGTGTAAGCCTACATTATACACAATTGCCCCAAAGCTGACTGGCTGCACTTTGAGTTGCTTTTATTTGCTATTATAATTAAACTGGTAATTGATAAAATTGGCTAATGCCAGAAGCAACAGATTAGCTAAAAAGGAAGAAAATCCCATGTTAAATTTTAAAAATAATATCATGTTGCATCCATTGTGACAAATAGCTTAGTTTGTTTCCTATATGCCCACATCCTCACATGACCTAACACTGTCAGCAGACAACACATCTGTCAGTGTTGGACCCTTTATTTGAAGGCCTGAACTGGATTTTTAAAAAACAAGAGAAAGGGGCAAAAAGTACAACACTTCATATAGGCACCCAATGTTCAGATTTTAAACATAAACACTAGTCGCCAGATTGGTAACACATGCAGCACATGGCACAGGTTGATAGGCTCAAGTTGGGAATAAACCCATCCTCACTACTTTCTGAATGTCCTCTGTACAGCAAATAAAACATGTACCACATGGCCTGTCTGTAGCCTGCCATACAATGACAAGTCATCCAGTTTACCTCCCAACCTACCTACAATTTGTCACCCGCCTGCCCAGTCCACAACTGCCTGTACTTAGCCTCCACTCTTATCAAACGAGCTTGAGCCCGCTAAACACGGCACTCCATGCTCACGTACCGAACGCTACACCAGTCACCAGCCACTTCCCCAACCGGCAGCCTTACCTTTCCACAATGCCGCCTTTCCAGTCTCCGGCCCCAGCGGCGCCCCCCCAGCGCCTTGCCCGCAGCCGTTCCGTTTATGGTGCAGAATCGAACGTCGCGAATATTGTTGATGTAGCTTTTCGCCTTGGACATTCGCTTTGCTCGATCGAAAGTGGCGCGGATCGAAGTTATTTAAATGTGCGCTACGCAATAAATATTCAGCTGCCCAATGGCTTCAATTTTTCTTTAGAGCTATTTATATTTATTTAAAGCAAACATGTGTCCTTAAAATAATTAAGAAGCATGTCATTGTCTTGACAAAGATAGCCAATTAGAGTATTTCTTATCATGACGTCATCAGTATGTCACACGCCGTCTCTCGCTGCTGGGACTGCAACATCTCATTCCTTATTTGGCATGCATGGCGGCAACGGATACCATTTTTGGAATCCTAATTCCCATTTCATTGCGAGTTTCTCCTGGGAGACGGCTAGGTTGGGTTGGTTAGCGGCCTTGGGTCGAGTATGAACAGCCAACATGTCCGCGAGAATATTTAGTACCAATACTTTTCGAGAGGGAACGGTGCCAGGAACAATTGGTACTAAATACCGCGGAGTGTGGTACGCGTGATACTAAGCAGTGCAGTCGGGAACCCAGAGCTCAACAGCTGAAATGGGTTGTTTAGCAGCGCAGGCGGAAGGGGCGCGGGGGGCACGTGCCTCTTCATTTAAGGTTCCCGCATTGCCTAAAAGCGCCTATGTGCTGGCAAAGAGCGCAAGTCGTCCAGAAGTATTGCTCGAAAAGGTCTGAAGAACCTGGAGGGCCTACCGGTTCTGACAATCAAGGACCCAGTTGGAAGGTCTGTGGGCACGGGGGATGGTTGGAGTCTTTGTCAGGGGCTCCGGCCTACGCAGACCGGCACTCGAATGACAGAGGGCCCTTTGCGTCGATCGGGGACCCCTCGAATCCATACGGGCCAATCTGCTGGTCAGACACCACCAGTACCGCACAGCCACCTTCTTGTCGGTATGGGCGTCACGCCCAGTATGTCTGGTATGCTCCGATATGTCGGTATGCCCGGGCGGCCTAACGGAATGGACTATCAAAGGTCCGTTTGGAGGACATAAGGGCCCGAAGGACTGGCTGTTGGTCACATAAAGAATCGCGGCCCATGGGATCGTGACCTGAAATATCAGCCTGAGGTCCTCTTGTACCGTTTGAAGAAACCCTGAGACGATGCGGGTGTCTAAGTCAGTCAGAGACTGCGAACACCGAGTAGTCAGCTCCATGCCCCGTCTGAGCCATTGAGACCCATTTCCTAGCAATGTTCTGGGTCCCTGACGCAATAATGAGGGGCTCCTGTGTCGGTTAGGGGCCACGGTGCCGAACAGGGGTCCTGTGGCGGCAAGTGGCCCCGAGCCGGAGCGGTGTTTGAGAGGGCCCGGAGAGGGACCGAAGGGCTTCTCGAGACCAAAGATCAAACGCGCGATGGCATGACTGAGGGATCCGAAGGGCTGGCTGTAGGTCCCATTAAGGACTCCCGCCCATAGGGCCGTGATCTCAAATGTCAGTAAGATGGTCTCTTGCACCGATAGGGACCCTTGGGACAGAGCGTTCCTCTATTTCGACCAGAGATTACGAACAACGAACAGTCGGCTCTGTGCTGGTCTGAGCTCTGGGAGCCCATTTCCCAAGCAGGGACAAGGCCGGACCCGCGATTTACATCGGTCGCGCTCATGTATCGTTCAGGGGTCCACAGTGCCTAACAGGGCGTTCTGTGTCAGCAGTGGGCCTCGAATCGGTCAGGGGAAGGTTTGCTCAACAGGTACGGGGACGGGAGCCCAAATGGTAGCGGGTCTCCTGCGTTGGTCGGGGCCGTTAAGCTCAACTGGAGTCTATAAGCCAATTATTTAACCACCTTCGGCTAGCAGGAATGTTGTTGCGTTGATGACGGTTCATGCGTCGATCCGGGGTCAACTGCGGGTCAGAAGGCCTCCCGCATCAGGGAGTGGACTGATGCAATACGATGTATCTTTCTAAGGGCCTCCGGATCAGCCAGAGAATGCCACCCCGTGTCGCTAGAAACACACCGCCGTGGGACAGAATGACCCTCCAGCCCTTGGCCAAGAACAATAACGTGCGCGGTAGTGTACTCAGGGGACCCCTTCACCCGAAATAAGGGGTCTCATCAGTGTTGAATGGATTGGGTCGAAATGACCTCAAAATGCACAAGGCCGTGTTATATTTTACAGAGAACGTTAATTACTTTGCAGAATCGACTGGTGAAACAAATACTATCAAAAGATTGGAGCCCGCGCGCCGGGTGCCGATAGTATAGTGATTCAAAGAAAACTTGACGTCTGGAGGCATTGCTTATGGTCACGAGTGATTTAATGTTTTCTTGATATTGTCATGTATACCAGTGTTGCCTTGTTCACTTTGTTTAGCTCGTACCTCTCGGTTTATTCCAGCGCAATTGTTTGCGGCATAAGCACTGAATACAAAAAACTAGGACCTGAAGCCGTTTTTGATCATATCAAAACATATATTTTCCAATGTATTTGGGTTACCCTCTTCACGTCTCCTCGTAACTAGCAGATTCTTAATTTATCAGAACACAACAGTCGAAATTCTTTGCTGCTCTAACCAGTTTCAAATGACAGAGGTGACCGTCTCGGCCTGAAACTCGGTCGTTTCAAGGTGCAAGTTCGCACGCCTCCATAGGTCCCATGGGTAAAACGGAATGGTCTGATTTGTGCACAACTCAACGCTATAGATCGCGAACCAAAAGTGCCGCGGGGCTCGGAAAAAGGACAGTTCATATGGACAGATCCTATGGTTGCTCACACTGCACTAGATACGTACGGGGTGCCGATAGTGTAGTGGTTGACGCACCTGCTTTACCATTGCGCGTTTGGGAAACCAGGGATACGGGGTTCGATTCCCCGCGGTGCCTGCCCTTCCTGCCAGTGTGAGAGGCGGTTGATGTCACATAGCCCCAGCAGCTGAATGCGTTGTAAACCCTTTATGACGACGACGACGCATTATGCGCATGATCCGATCTGGACCAAAGTATTACGTAAAAACCCTTCTTTTGCCAGGCTGGTTATGAAAATGTGAGGCGATGGTGGATTACAGCCGACGGCTCTCGAGTTAATTTCGACCAAACTTTAATTTGGCTGTGCTTCAACGAGTTTCTCACTTATATACGAGATTCTATATGCTGCCTCGCTTCTTGCTCTTTGTGCCTCATGCTTGCTTTGCCCTATTAGTATCAGACAACGGTGTTGTCTGCGACGTCTCTTGGAGTCTCAATGGAGTTGTTTGCGATGGGGACAAACTTGACGTTTTGGGGTTTAGTTTATTACGATTACCCTTATGGTGCGTTGAACACAGCTGCTTACATATCGGCTCCCTTAAACAAACATTCCTCTGTCCATCCGCAATAAATACACAAGTATACATGCATGCCTATAACGACACAGATAAAGCGTTTCAACAAGGCTCGTATCATAGATTGTGCGCTCATTACTGCTAACCGCAGACGTCACATGACGCATCAATGAAACGTTTCGAAACATCTGCTAGTAGGATAGTCATCGCTTACTAAAGCGCAACGCGATATCGGCGCTCTTAAATACTTAAGCGTGAGCTACAGTGGTACATTCTACGTAAATGTATTGTGCATTGTCGAAGTGCATTTTCCAGTGTTATATTGTACTGCACTGTGCCAATTCGCACTGCGAGTTAAGATCATAGACTTTACCGTGACTGTATGTACTGTCTGTACTGAGCAGCTCTGGAACATGCAGAACCATCCGACACATGTGCAGGTAGTGGGAATGTCACAGAAAATCATGTGCCCAAATTGCCACACTACACTGCTGCGCTGCACTACACTGAGCAGTGCCACACTACACTGCGCGGTGCACTTCTGTCCGTGGCGAAGCTGATCTGGCGTGCTACCTGGACAGGTCTGACCCGCGTACAACCTGAAGGCTTCGCAACTTCGGAGGTTTGCAACACCTGTCGCTTGCTTGACCAGAGACAATATGATGAACGATTTAGTCTTGAGTTTGGTCGTAATTCGCTGGATATCATTGTGCATTTAAAGGTAAGGTCTGAGTAGGTTTTCAGAAACAAAAGTTGCGAAATGGAACGCGCAAAATGTGATTGCGGTCCAGCTGTGGCCAGAAAAATTTGTGTTTAAGTTTATGGAAATATCATGGACCCGTGGAGTATCATGGCTGCATAGAAATATCGCAGTAATTTCATCACTGACGCAAGCGTGTTTACACGGCGATAATGACTGTGATTTGGGAGAAGCTAGGATAGTTCAGCCCACGGTGCCGATAAAGCACGCCTGCTGGCAGGGTCAACTCACGTAATATCGTAGGTAATCACTAACCGCAGCTATCGCAACCGCTTCGCCAACAGCGCGGGGCGCTATGGACATGCCTTACGTCATTGGTGGTGGTGCGCATCGCCCCCTTTTTTGCTCTGGCGTGATCGTGAGCTGTAGGGACAGCCCAGACCAGCGCACTAATAACAATGGAAACCGCTTACAGCACTGCAAACAAAAGGCACGAGGCAGTGGCGTGCGGCGGCGCACACGGCGCGGTCACGCCACACACGCCACGCTCTCACGCACAGGGCGGCGCTAACGCGGCGTGTTTTTCAACAGATTACATGCATGGTAAAACTGGGGAGCCTGTCTCACGGCCGAGAATTAGTGAATGTTGCTCGTCTTCTCGGCCGTTTGAAGACCACGAGCGCGGCTGTCTTGTTCCGTTTCGTAAAGAATGTGACAGGATAGTTTACCACGATAGGCCGTGACTTCACCAGCCCAGAGCTGCAGTCACGGCTGAATTGTGGTTGTGACGAAATATTCTTTAGCGTGTTTTGTTGTGCCATAACACGTCCACCCTGCTAAGACTGGCACTGCTGCCAGTTCCCAATTGGCAGCCACAAGCTTGTTAGATTGACGCGGCTTCTGGGACACATACAAGGTTTCAGTTGTGCTGGACTTTCTGGGAAACCTGGGCTGTTCGACGTGATAACAAACGTTCGACGTGACGTGAAGTAATGGCCGTTCGACGTGATAACAAACATTCTGGTTTTTAAATGTTGCGAACGGCAAATAATCTGAATGCTGCGAGGCAGTATTAATACCAGATGCAATCCAAAAGCCGTCTTTGAAATTTAATCGGAAATTCAACGCCAACATGCAGACGAGCAGAGTTTACACACGGCATGCGGCACATGACATTTGACTGATGACTGTTTGTTCAGAGCTCCTTCGGGCTGAGCAGACCACTTGCAAGAGACATGGTTTTAGAAGAGATGCCACAGATGGAATGCTACTGCTGTCCGCGGCAGATCGAGAGATCGAGACGGTCTCAGTCACAGATCGAGAGATCGAGACCGGCTCAAACACAGATCGAGAGCGAGACCGCCTCAGTCACAACACCCAGTGTGCGAGGAAGATGGAAGGGACGCTGTGCCGCGGCTGGCGACATGTTTGATGATGCCGGCTTCCGCCATGGGAGAGGGCGCGTTTAGCTAACAGTTGCTGACCACCCTTCCGTACTGTGGTGTGAGCGTGATCTTGGTCCTGGTCGGAATTTTGAAATGGTCCTGATAGTGAGCTGAAATAGGTAATGTACGATATTGACCGTACAGTGAGCTTCACCGTGAACTGGTCTTGCAGTCAGCTCATCAATGATCAATAGCTCTTGCCATCATGATCTTAATTGTGAGCATATCTTTATCGTGGTCCGATAGGGAACTGATCGTAACGGCACTGTATCGGCAGGATGATTGCTCAGGTCAGTGATTGGGGATGATGTTATTCGGCACTCCAGTGGAGCGCAAATATTGAAGTCAGTTGCGACTTTGTTGGTTACGGTGGCCGTTCATGACGCAGGCTTTTGTGCAAAAGCTTTCGGGTGGTGGATGAGGCGTGAATTGTTTGTTTTGTTGTCCCACCCACGGAGCAGATATCTTAGCAAGCCGTACTTCATACAGATGACAAATCGTCCGTTACTCGGCACCCGTCCAAGTGACTGGCAAAGCAGGAAAATCTCCCACCAGATGCAGTCGGTGCACATTCAGCACCAAAACTGCCAAAAGCAGAAATACTGGCTGTTGATTGGCGGACAGCTTCGTCGTCGCGGCACTGGTTGGCCAGTGGTGGACCTTGACCGCCGTCGCCGCGGGCGACGAGTCGTTTTGTTCAAGTGGATGAACACGGCTGAAAACAAGCGCGGAGGGTCAGGACGCGGCGGTTATGTACGGTCAAAAGGCGGGCACTAACTGTGAAACAATGGTGTGAAGCATTGACGCTGACGTCAGTCCTCAGGCCATGGGAAACGGAGATAAGTGGACCGGGCGGGGGGGGGGGGGGGGAGCCCTGAGTTTTCTCAAATATTTCACATTGCCTCGAGGACGTTGTCAGAAGGAACAACCAAAAATGGTCATCCCTCCACTACTTGGAAGATTTCCAGTGCCACCGCTCAGATCCGTCGCCAGTCGTTGCCAAATGCTGTTTTAAAGCGGCATATGCACAGGTCCGCTTATCGTTGAACTACCTGTTTTAGGAAATGCTTGATAATTTGTGTTCATGCAAGCGTGTTAGATATTCCGCGACTGTCCTCATATTTTCAGTTCATGTTTCCGCAACGCTTCGGCCGGTTGCTTTTCCATCGTCGTCAGGTATAAACTGGTCCTGAAAAGCGCCATTTCATGCCTGGCGCGAGGACCCGTACGTAGCGCACCATTAAATGGCTTTGGCAGCCGTTAGCTTCGAAGCCACGATCTCACCATTCGTAGTCTGACGCGCTAACCAAGGAGTCTGATTATGCTGGTCGGAAACACCAGTTACGATAGCAGTAGTCCGCCAATGTTTCTTCATGTGTTTAGTTTTCTTCCCAAAGTTAGCCGTGAAATCTGGCGGCCTACCGTTCTGGACTGCATGGAAAATCCGGTGCTGCAC
The DNA here is from genome assembly GCF_011947565.3 of Pollicipes pollicipes. Taxonomy (NCBI): domain Eukaryota; kingdom Metazoa; phylum Arthropoda; class Thecostraca; order Pollicipedomorpha; family Pollicipedidae; genus Pollicipes; species Pollicipes pollicipes. The sequence continues at coordinate 132,698 of NW_023596906.1, forward strand.
TTGTGCATCACGGTCTTCTGAATCTACTACCCGCATGTAACGAACGCTTATACGAGTGTCATGATATTTTCAAATTCGGGCTGAAATGTCATGTCAAATGTCAAATGAGGTTCAGTCAGCAGCACCCAATACCCAATGCAGCTGTGATAATTTCAAGTAATGCTTACAATGCAGCAATGGCATGATACCTGATGCGACGTGGAGGCGAGCGAACGGATGACATGCATGACGCTTGTACAGTTATATTACATAGATAATGTCACAAACTCCGCTGATGAAGCTCAGCACGAGGCTGCCATAAACATGTTCGTCCTTCCGGGCCTACAGAAGTGCGCGATAGCACAATGATTTTTTGGAGTAAGCGGGGCTTTCAAACGAATACAAAGTTGCATTTTCAAAACAAAATCCAGGGGAGGCCGGATTTTCACAGGACGTGCAAATGTACGTGATCGCGTTGGCAACGCGTAACGCATTTATTTATTTTGGACCACACCTATTCCGCCCTCCAGTGCCTCATCTCCGCGAACCATGCATGCTCGCAGTCCTCACCCGATCCTGTAGTGATCGTACATCCCGTAGAAGCCGTGTTTGACGCCGGCGTCATGCTTCCACGGCGACGAGGCGTCCGCGTGCATGGCACCGTGGTCCCGACGTCCGTACATGTACTGCCGGCTGTACCCGTGCTCCTCATCTGGGGACACAGCGCTGTTGTTAAAGGGAACGTTCCATATGGGTGTGAGGTTTTTAAATGAGCTGGTTATTTTTGAGGTACCTCCCTGTAGTTCACAGCTTTGTCCCTCATAAGACAGAAAATCCTTTTGTTTCTGAGCGAAGCATCCGTGAACTTGCGCATACTATTTCGTGCCACCTTATTTGAAGTGACCCAGAGATGCATGCCGTCATAGAAACATCATAAGAAATTCGCCTTCTCAGTGTTCATACTGTGCTTAAGGTTCATGCAGATATGACCATTGTCTTATGCATGTCTGAAGCACGTCAGCACGAATAATCGCGTCAACGGAGATCAGTCGAATTTCAACAAGCTTAACGCGTCAAGTTCAAGTTACGATCACGAACATCATTTGGTATAGATATTTGGGCAGTTCTGCTAGCCATGACGGAATATACCTAGGAATCGAGTAACTTGAGAATATTCCACATTGATATGGGGATTTCAACCGAAATAGCCACCTTGAAGATCATTCGGTGCAGTTCATAGCACTGTCCTTCTCATGACCTAAACCCCTCTAGTTTCTGAGCTACATGCCCGTGAAAATGTGCAGACTGTTTCGCACAGACTGTTTCGGGATCACCCAGGCATCAATGATGCCATAATAACGTCATACAGATTCTGTCATTCTTTTGGCTATGCGTTGTTCAAGGCCGCATAGCCGCCGCATGTATATATATATATATATATATATATATATATATATATATATATATATGTATATATAAACATACTAAAACGGGCACACAAATACGCACACAAACCGATGGCCATTTTTACACGCACAAATAAGCAAGTCATCTAGCGGTGAACTGATTTACTACAAGCGAGTCCGCTTCGGTGTCATTTCTGTTTGGCAGTGACCCTGACACCATAGAAATGTCCCATGACGTAAAAATTCAACGATGACGTATGGAGCAGCACATTTGCTAAAAAGTGATGTTTTGTTATGGCAGGGGTAGGGCTAGGGCAGTTTTTTTGTAATTTAAAGGATACCAATGGTTTTACGTAAGTTTTTATCTCATAAGTCATGTTTGCCTCAAAATCTTCAAGTGTGGAGCATTCGCTTTAATAACCGACACATGTACCGCCGGCTGTACAGGTGCTTCTGAGGATGTAACGCTGTTGTTAACACGCGCTCGGGTCGGGGTCAATTTGACCCCGACGAAGGTCTTTTCCAGACTAACTTCCGAACAGTGTGTGGAAATCATGCCAAAAGTTAGTAAAGTTGTAGGAAACTGAAAAGACAATATTTTGGTGCAATACGTTAAGATATACGTTGACAGGTCGTTAGGCTATAGCAGGTCAAAGCCAAGCTATGGCTGTCACGAAAGGCGATTCCTAGGGAATAGTTAAATTGATGCAAGAACGGAGGGTCAGATGAAATCAGGCAACTTTGAAATTGCTTCACAGAAAATCAGTCCATTGAAATAAGGATTACGAATAATGGCATGGGTCTTGTTTCAGCTAGGAAGGTCAGATCAATGCACAGACGAAACCACGTCATTACTGGAAATCTTGTCGTATGAGATAGTTTGCAATGCTCTTTTCGAGTTCCCCGATCAGAGCGACGTCGAAAGGCATCTTATTTTAACTCCATGAAGGTGAGGGAGGTTACTGCCCTTAAAAGACCCTGGCCAACCTTTCGCTTTGAAGAACATGCTGTCTTAAGTAACTCTTAACAATTATTTTAGACTTCAATATCAAGACTATTTCGAGGGGTTTTACTCATCCTGCCCTTCTGAGGGTCAAATAAGGTCACTGGCATGAACATCAGCAAAGTTTTCCTTAGAACGGGGTCTAGTTTAAAGCTGGTTGCATGAGGAGGTCTGCTGGCACTTCGATACCAATCTGGAGTCTGACCTTATCCGACCTCATGCGACCCAAGAGTCATAACCTACCTCACACAGCCGGTCACCCGGCCGCGTGAGTGCCGTGTGCTGTGTACTGCCGGCTGTGCCGCACTGCTCACCTCGTGGCACGGCCAGTTGTCAAAATACGACACATATACTGCCGGCGGTATCCGTATGCCAGGATTCAGCTATTCACATGAGGTCCATCAGATGCCGAGTACACCCGTCACTCCTCATTCGGGCACTCGGTACAGTTGCACATAAAAAGGATATCACATGCCGATCGCGCTGGCGCTGTTCAGTTCGAGCTTTGATTGACTCGAGTGAGCCTCAAATCAGCATCCAGCAATGCGGCTGTGGTGGTTTTATGTGCTGCTCACGACTGATCACCAGCGTGTTACCTAATGTAACGTGGGACGAGCGACGAGCAGACACATTTGGAAACCACAGAAACGGTTTAATAGCTGCGTAGGGATGTCCGTCTTTCAGGAGAGTCCAGCAGTTTGGCAGGCAGAGTTCGCGGTTATATAGCGTCCTCACGCTCATTAATAAATTAGCGGTTTTCGATTCATTCATTTCAATCGCTTCGATTAAAACATATAAGCAGCTTATTTGCTTTGAGTCGATGCGATGCAGTATCGCCGAGACACCGGCATGTTGGGATCCGCGCTGTCGCTTTCTGCTTGTGGTGAGCAGCCTTTACCTTTCGTATGCTAATCGCAGGAGGCAATTTTACTCACATTGCAATATTGAAGAAACAACACTCCTGATGCTTACAGTCTTATAAAATGCAACTTTTTAACAAAGATATTCCTCGCTTTTGCAAATTTAGGGAGCTGTGGCTATCAGTTGCGAAGATAGATCAGCTTCTACTAAACGTGATGGTTGCGGGGACGAGCCTGACAAGGCCTGCCGCATGGTTATCATGTCTTTTATCGTGTTAGGACGGTTTTCACGTCCGAAATATCATCTGCTCTATGGTTATCATGTAGAGATCTTCAGTCTCATACACGTGCACAAATATTTCCAACGCGTTTACATATGTGCAGTGCACATTTGCTGGTGAGGATCACATCCTCTCCGACAGAGAATGGCGTTTTGAAATTACAGGCGGGGCGAACAGACATATGACTATACCAAGCTCATCAGTTGGTCAGACCAGTCAGAATGACGTCACGAAAAGCCTTCGCTTCGAAACACGCAACCCATAAATGACCTCAGACCGCTGACTTCATAATTAGCATAACCAATCCCTGACGGCTCGACACAATACGGCTGTGGGATATGGACAGGTGATCCACAAATGGCCTCGGTCCACAGATGTTTGCGGGGCTCCCACAAAAGTGCATCAGTGCGGGAGGCACTGATCGGCTGTCTCCCTTCGACTAAGCTTGCTCAGCCTCCCATCTCTGACAGTTTCCACGTCAAGAGAGGCAAGTGCGAGGTAGGGCAAACTTATGTCAGCCAGCCTAAGCCTACCGCTTATTGCCATCCCAGCCGGCGGCGGAAGTCTGACGCGACGCCTACTTTGCAGAGCAGACCAGTAAAATAGCTGGTGTCTCCTTACGTTGCATCTGTTCTATTGCCTCGCATCGCATCTGTGGCGGGATCGAAAAGGCAACGCTGGTCAATGCGCTGGGCATCAAAAATGTACACCATGCACACGAGAGGATAGCGGGTGATAGTGCTACAATGGAATTGTAAACAATCCTATTAAGGATTCATCAGTCAGCACGTGCCAAGCCCAACCTGGCACCTGTGATTGCAACGCGACTGCTTCCAGCTGTTGCGCAGCCGCGACCCGTGGCGAAACCGCCAGTATAATTGGTGAGAGCTGACTGTCGACTGTTTCTCAGGCTCACCGGCGCCTAATACGAGGTGTGTGTGTGTGTGTGTGTGTGTGTGTGTGTGTGTGTGTGTGTGTGTGTGTGTGTGTGTGTGTGTGTGTGTGTGTGTGTGTGTGTGTGTGTGTGTGTGTGTGTGTGTGTGTGTGTGTGTGTGTGTGTGTGTGTGTGTGTGTGTGTGTGTGTGTGTGTGTATGCGTGTGTGTGGCGGGCGGGGGGACACCGTGACCCAGAGGAGGGCTGACCTTTGATTAGTCGGTGACCCTGCGGATGTGCTGTCACCTGACGGCTGAGAGTGACGGCGAGCATCAGCAGGGCGGCTCGCCGGCCGCAGGCCTGCAACACAACCAGTGTCTGACGCGGTGACAAGGAGCAGGGCCAGACTCCGACCCGTAGACGGGAGATGGAGCCAGGGTCTGACCGGCAGAAGGCTGACAGAGCCAGGGTCTGACCCGCGGTCAAGTCTTATGAGCAATCAAAGCGGGAGGTTGGTCGACAATTCGGGAACAAAGTAAGAGTCTGGCCTGCAGCCCGGGAACAGAGTGATCAGACTGCCCTGATCAGATTCAGAGCCGTGCCCACCTTACCAGGATCCATGTTGTGACTCTACCCAGAGCTAGAGTCACACGTAAATCACTCAGGTCACGTCTAGGTATGCGTGCTGGGGGGGGGGGGGCGGGGAGGCATCATAACACCTCCGAAACGTTCAGAGGGCAGTTACTGGGACAGCAGCCGAGTCAGGCCGTGAATTCCGAAAATCCCGCGCCCGGCCAAGGCCAAAGTCATAGACACACGCACGCCACTGCAAAAACCCAAGCCAGACTGGAGTGAGAACGCTGCACCACTGGCCCACGAACGCCGCCCGGCAGCAGAATGGCCCTGGCATTGGTAGGCCAAGGTTCGCGATCAGGAAATCAGTGAAGTGACGTCAATGCTACCCGTCCGATTTATGTGATACCGTGACAAAGCTGTTTGGGTGCCATCTGACAACAGATCACGTATGTTCGTGAAGCACCGCATTTGGCATGGTCGCAACTGGAAGGCCGGTGCCTGGTGTGGGTCGAGCAGCCATGACAAGGTCAGCGATTGTGAACGAAAAGAGCGTAGGTGGGCACTATGTAACTGTGATAATGAATCGAGTTGAGATCACATCGTGCGATGCAAATTAATGCAATGAGTGCACTACCGTTGAGGATGAAAAGTCATGGCATACCCGCGTCCACAAACTCTGAAGTGAACAAACCAGTTTCCGCGTGCCACTGCGGGGACGTAATGCATACACGCACCTGCACGCTTTAACGACGTTTCGCATGCAGGTACTATTTCTAAGGCCCAGTCAAGCACTGTGAGACGCGACAATCATTTTACACACGATAAACAATCGGTTCGAGTAGCAAGATGGCAACAATGTACGCCGCACCTCAAGCTCAGGAGAACCAAGTGCATGCCATCGGTCGGACGCGCCGCTATGCATGTAAACAATACAGGACCCAGCCGTGATGAACACTAATGCCTTGATCCCACGGTGCCCGCACGGCCCTCGGGACGCCTGTTTGACCGGCAGCGGGAGGACCAACTCCAAGCTACCACTGCTGCGCACGTTGTGAACGGGGCAGCCACATGACATGATTTGGGACGGAACGGAACACAACCGATGTGTTCCCAGCAAGTGATGGGTGCGTAAATAACAGTAAATATGTGTTTAGCTATACAGACCGCAGGCAAAACCTGAAGGTGGGGGGGGGGGGGGCGGCTTTGTTCCTTGAGCCCGCCCCTAGGGATAGAGAAAGGGCCGGTCTGCAGAACACCGCGCCCCTCACCTTGGGAGAGTCCGCCATCATGTCGCAGCACCATCACCGAGACGACCGCTGCACCGCTACTGAGCGCGCCCGGTGGTGGCGCGGCCGCGCTCGGAGCCCGACCGTGTTCCCACGTGGCGCACGTGTCTGTGGTGCCGCGCCACCGCCGTGACCCACCCGCTCTGGCCTAGTTTCCCGCGGCGGTAGATGCGGCTCCGCACGGAGGCCCTGACCCCTCACCTCCGGTCGGGGCTCCGCCAATCGGCCGGGCTCGGCCCGAGGCGCTGCAGGGGGGGGGGGGGGGGGGAGCGGCCACCTGCGTCAGCGAGGCGCCATCGCCGTGGTGATGCTGGGCCTCAAGGCTGCGGTGTCGCTTGTACGTTACGAGGGTCGGCGGCGCAGGAAGTGCGGCATGTGCAGCATCAAGTACGTTTCAAATGCGGTGTGAACTTGAACTATCCAAGGTTCGCGGGAAAATAAAGCCTTAATGCCCAAGGAGCCCACGAACCTTCATTTCTTGTTTCCTCGTGCTAATACCATGTCAGGCTGCCTGATGGCGAAGAAGGGCAACCATGCTCTCACTGGCGTGGGTGTGGATTTGCACTATTTTGGGTGGGTGCTGGCCCTGTCAATGTTCGGTTTGGTCGCTTCAAAGCTGATGTTGTCCCTGTCCAGCATATTGGTACTTTACGCCAAATCCGAGATTAGCCTCTTCAGCGCTTAATTTATCACTCCCTAACATATTAAAGCCAAAAACACGCAGAGCCTTAAACGTGAGAAATAACAATAGTTCGATCTTAAAAGGCCATTGAGGCTCTATATGTACCACATAGAAGAGACAAACAAAAACAGGCCAAGTTTGATTGGATCCACGTGCATTAAAGTGGATCAAAGAGACTTGCTAATGTTCATGGTATGAGGGATAAGGGTATTGTCTGTACATCACACAAATCATCGTCAGCATTTTTACCTTTCCGTTTTGAGCTCACGCGCTCGCACTCACATGCATCGCGGCTGGTGCTCGCCTACACCCTGACGTCGGACGTTGCAGCCTCCACTGGCGGTGAAGCGTGGGCTACCGCATACATCAGGAGACAAGAGGCGGCACAGAGAAAACGGCGATTCGCATAGACTCAGGAAAGACTGGGAGGTCTGTTTTACTGATTCAATTTTTAGACCGATCCTCCGGCCGAATAATCCGTCACGAGCAGGCCGGTACCTGCGGTAACAAAACAACCGAAACTCTACCATCACGTCAATGCTGACAAGCGAATCTGAAGGAGCGCATGTCTTAACCTTAACTTATGTCAGACCGGTCGTTAATGGTATGTCTACTACCAGCTTTAAACAGCCAGAATGAATATTTAATTATATATATATATATATATATATATATAGTTGTGAATCATATATATATATATATACATATATATATATATATATATATATATATATATACACATATATATATATATATATATATGTATATATATATATATATATATATATATATATATATATATATGCATAAATATATATATATATATATATATATATATATATATAACAATGAATAACCATACCAATGTATATGACCCAGAACAGCCGGTGCGGCGAGTGTTTGCTGTGCAAAACATTCGGGCGTTGCACAGAAGCCAGAACCGCAACATAGTCATTAAGTCGAGGCCGGTTTGATCTTGCCGACTTCCCACTGCGGCCGGCTCAGGCTTCAACATCCTAAGCGTTCACAGCAAAGCAGTTCATCGGGCTTCATGGCGCTAAAACAGCGCGTGAACTTCCAGTTTGTCATTTCCAGTGGGCGAGCAGTTTAATGTCCGGAAGCTTACAGGCAGATGGTGTTCAATGATGACAATGATGTAAAACACCCATAACAAATTGCGATTTGCATTATATCGAAGTGAGGTACTGCGCCCTTCTTGTTTGCTGTTTTGGAAACCAGAAACATTCAGGCGGTAATCAGCGCCGACCAGGAAAGAAATGCAATTAATGGGAGCCATCCTTCCGGTGAAAGCCCGCGTTGTGATTTACTTCCGTCTGTAAGCGGCGCACGCCCTCCCTGCCAGGGTGACAGACAGACGACGCCGTAAGCAGGAGCAAGAGGAGAGGGGGGGGGGGGGGGGAGGGACAGGGCAGGAGGGGCGCTTGCCCACCAACTTTTAGACTGAGGAGGCGATGGCGCTCCCCAACTTTGACGGGATTACTTTAAAGGCTTTCATGCGTAAAATCGAGCTATTTTTTAAAGAACGCACAGAAAATGGGAATCAGCATAGAATTACGTCAAGAAAAAATAAGCAAACCGTCTGCTGTTTCCGTATTCGTCAATTTTCCTTCATATAAATGTCTATTTGAAGCGAGCGTTTCCCATTTATATGGGGTTTTGAACAAACAAAAAAGCGGGGCGAGTATTTCAAAATCACCCTGGCATTCGTGACGTCATGAAACCGCCATTCAAATCCTGCCATCCCATGCGCCATTCCATAGGCCAGGAAAAATATAATTGGCGATGCGTTCTCATCTGGCGTTTGTGAGCGCGACTTCCAAAAAAAGGGGCCGCCAATTGACCCTCAATCAATGTTAGGCAAGGTACGACGACGTTATGAAGCCATGACGCATTGAGCATCATGTTTGCTAACCAGAGAATTGTGCTGTCTAGAGCAGTCTTTTCAACTTAAAAAGTAAATAGTTATAAGCTAGCTTGTTTTTCACATATGGTGCTTGCTTCAATGTCTTCAAATGGTTATCACTCCCTTAAGTGACATAGACAACGCTGCGCCTTTTGGGTAGGAATTGGTTGCTTGCGGTTCGTCATGAAAATGTCATGTTGTCAACGACGAACACAAGCATATGCATAAGCATCTGCTTCTGCCACTTGCTCTGGGACCGATCCAGGATGCTATTTACCCGCTCCCGGCCGGAAGGATGAAGTTGACTTTCCCCTACGATTTGACCGATCAAAGATAAAAAAGGAACGCTGGAAATAGCACAACATTTTTACAGCCGATGTATATTTTCACTTTAAATTATTTGTGCGAATTTGGGGTTTGATCTGTCAAGATCAGTGACCTGGGTTACGTCAACGAGGTCAGCCCCTAAAAAGTTTGACCACACATTATTTTTTGGTGGGTCATTTGCCATCTTTCAAACTTGTAGTAACGAAGCATGATGGCACCTACAGTTTGCATATTTTATATTGTTTGAAATTGCGAGATCAGTGACTTAATGTCAGGTCAATTTTGCTATTTCTCGGAAATAATGTAACCGCGTACGGGCTTTATGCAAGTTTGGTGTTTGTGTGAGGAAAAGAGTACTAACGTACATGCGCAACCATCACATAACCATAGACCACATGAGCTTCGCCTTGGTCATAGCCTATTTCTATGGTTACCTTCTGCAAAGCGTATGCTGTGCTCAAAATAGGCAGTTTTCATAGGCAAATTAATACGCAGCATTCGCATACTGCACTGACAGCATGTGATATCATACTAGTGCATACCGAGGTCACAATAAGACACGTGAGGACATTCAAGGTCATGTTTACTCATCCAAAGTCAATGACATGTGTTGCCAGCAGCGGAGAGGGCAGATGAACGAGTGCGATACGCGTAGCCACCTCCTTATTGTGTTTGTGAAGCTCATGACGCAATATTTCATGCACCAGCGTTCCTGTTCTCAGATTGTTGCACATACATTGCCAAGCGCCGAAGTGACTTTGCATAATGTAAACAGCAGCTGTGCGATCTCGAGTACCTGCAGATGCACAATACACTATTTTCAACCACAAACCAAATTGTAATGGTCACATAGACCCGGTTAGCACTTGAAGCTCTTTCGTTTTGATAGTCGATGAGTTTAATCTAAGTTGACCTCAGACGACACCTAGGTCAGCCTCAAATGGTATTTTTGCGTCTGGAATACGCTTTCCCCACTACCGCACCTCACAAAATGGTTAGTCGGAAGCACATTGCGGAGACAAGTATGGTTCTTGGAAGCTACTGGCAGACCGATTAGCAGTAACTTTTGCACAAATCCTGACCATAACTTGTGTTAGCCCAGGTGACATCGCATGGTATACATAATGAGATATTGGTGGCGACGGCCGAAAGGGGCGAAGGCAGCTAAAGTTTTCGATTTTATGCTAGGTATTGTGCATAAGTAAATTCTGCTGTTCCGGTGTCTCGCCTCCGGCTTACTGGTACGCACGCTATCTCCAGTCACTTCTGTATTTGACACTCGTCACAAGCACTTGTCACAGTACGTCCCGCCTGCACGTCCGTCCTTGCACCGGCGGCTCTCAGAACCTTCTCGTTACTACCTCCTCCCCTGGCACCCGCGGCCACGCCCTCGCACGGGGGCCTGGGGAAGGAGGAGGGAATGCGAGCGTCTCTAAGCGGCGCTCGCCAAACTACGCAAACATTTACTGGCTAGCACATGGGTGTTCTCCGACACCTTACACTACACTCTTCTTAAAATAAGAATGCCCTCATAGTTGAATCATTCAATCATGCCATAATGAACAAATCCATGGCATAATGAACACATCCCAAGAACCTAACATAATGCGCACAGTAAGAGAGGCCATTAAGTGATATCTGCTACGTCATTGTAACTAACCTGAAAAGCATGTTATCAAAAACATTACAAATACACCATAAATCATGTTTGTGCATCTAGCTATCGCAGTCATGGGCTAAATCGATCTGGAGGCCGTCTGACGCGGGCGCTCCGTTGTTCGCGGTGACCGTTCGAAGACGGTTGCCCTGCGGACATTGGGATCTGGGACCTGGACGCATTAGAATGAGGGCTCGAACTTGGTGGTGATTCTTTGGTTCGCGTCAGGTCACGGAGGAACAGTGGTGACGTGGGCCGTGGGATGCGTGACCTGCGCTTCGAGGTAGGGCCGGGGGTCTGTTCCGCTGCTGTCGCTGGCTCGTCAGACGGTTCAGCCGCGGCCTGGGCTGGTGTGGGATTCGGAGCTTCGGCCCCCGCCAGCTGATTCGCTGCCGCGGCTTGGGCTGGAGCGAAACTCCTGGCCTCCTCAGGCGGACGCCCAGCCACGTTGGCCCCTGCGTCACTGGCAGACACAATAGTGGTACTGCTGGCCCAGCCGGTACAGCTGTCTGCTGTCCACCTGTGGACATGGGTACAGCCGTTGCTGGTGTGACTGTCTGAGTCGGTACCTGACGCTGCGACTGTGCTGTTTGGCTGTGCGGCGCCGCGACCGGCGCAGTCCGGCGTGTTGGTGTTGTCGACCGTGGCTGTTGATCTGCAGTGTCACCGTTACGCGGCTCAACCAATTGTGATGGACCACCAGTTTCCTGTGCCTGCCGCTGTACAGCTGAATGCGGTAATTTGGCTCACCTGTTTGGGCAGGCACCACGCCGGTGAGCAGACATTGAAGGCTGCTGTGGTCGGTTCGCAACACAAGCTTTCGTCCCAGCAGGAAGTGACGACAGTGTGTCAATTGCATGACCGCCGCGAGAAGCTCTCGGTTTGTTACCAAATAGTTTTTTGTGACGAAACGAGGGGGTGATAGCCTTCCGCTTGTGTAGGCTGTCACCCCCTTTTGTCTGTGTTGCACCCGCAAAAGGCGGGCCCCTATCCCACGGTTGGATGCGTCCGTTTCCAGGATGAAGAGCGCTGTGTCGTCTTCAAATCGAAGCAGAGCCACCACTGATGCTGAGGTCAGCAGGTCCTTCACCTTAATGAAGGCTGCAGCCATGCAGCAGTCAAAGTAACCAGCCAATCCAAGGAAGCTAAGCAGCTCCTTTTTGGACCTGGACACTGGCCAGTTTACCACTCTCTGAACCTTTTTCCGTCTTTTAAGACTCGGTGACCAAGGTACATCATTACTGGTCGGAACAGCTGGCATTTTGCAGGGCTCATTAATTTTAGCCTTGACCTCGTCTCTGCGGTGGAATGTGATGCGTCTCGGCGCCTGCCTGATAGGCCGAGGGTCGCCCGTTGGAGCGGTGTGCTGCACCAGCGTAGTGAGCCCCGCTCGTCCGTCAAACAGCTGATGATAACTCGTCAACGATTTTGCTGCCCGTGCTCATTCCAACTCCGTCAGCTCCCCTGGGACTTCGATCGGCGGCATTTCGGGACATTGTTGCGCTGAGATCGTGCCGCACACTTCTGCTCGATCACCTTCTCCGCGTACATATCGAAAGTCGCGGCCGAGCGATCCAATCTGGTGTTTCTGTACACCGTTACATATTGTTGCGACATATCTCTTAAAGGTACCGGGAGGGGCTGACCAGGTTGAACCTGCAGTACTGCAGGTATCGTCAGACTTTCCGTATCTCCGTCACCTTCGACGAACGCTGGACCCTCAAAAGATTCGTCATCAGCATAACTTTCAATGACACATTCCGTCCCGGCGGCACTTGCTAGTCCTGCCGCACTACCACGCCGGAGACCGACAGACGCTCCGCGCTGGCTGCGCCTCTCATTTCATCTTTGTCTGGGCGGGTCGGCTCTGTTTGCTTACTCATGGCCCGCTGTATCTGACACACGGAGGGCGGCGGCCCGGCCGGGGTTGTTTTCACGTAGTGCGGAGCCTGAGTTATCAGCCTATCAGCCTATCAGCCGGTGCCGGCTGGGCCAGCGACGGAAACACGAGGCGGCGAGACGCGTCATCCAACAGACAGCGGAACCATTGGAAAAAGTCCCGACCCAGAGCGCTTCATTTTTGGTGTTGTCACCAGAATCAGAGCCGCGAAAACCTCAGGTCGGCGATGAACGCGGACACAGATTGGCCGACACCACTGAATTGGGGAACTGGCATTTGGATGCTGCAGGATGTCACGTTAGATTGCAGCAAAACAATACAGGGCTCTTTCGTGTCCGATTTCAGACAAATAGTTATTACTTGCTTGAATGAAGCCGTAACATAAGCAAAACGATCACAATATTTTTGAAGTTTAAACATAAGAACACCGCAGTTGTACGATCAATTCACGTTACTAAAAAATGACGAGTGCACAGTGACGAGACGGCGTCGGGAAGGCGGCGGGCAGGTCCTTGGCAGAGGCTGCGGTGTCGGTTTACTGAGACGACGGAGAGTGGTCTGTTTCTGGTGGAGGTGGTCACAATACAGGACCGTTCCACGCGCAGTGGAGTTGACCGGTGGCGATGTGGCTACGGTGGGGCGAGCGCTGGTAGGCACCGTTTACTCAGCCGAGGGTGAGGCGGAACTGCTGACAACGCCATGATGGGTGATGAACATCACCAGCGAGGTCGGACGGACTGGAACATGTTGACGACGCTTCGGCGGCAGCAGTCACCACAAGCCCTGGCGGAGCGGCTGGGCTCCGTAGTGGTAGAGCGTAGCCGGGCTGAGCGTAGGTAGCCAGATCGACGAGAGGCGTGAGTTCGAATTGGTGCTATTATTAATGCACCAATTACTGTGCACCAATTACTACATGCGCGTCTGTCGGCGTTCACCGTGGATCAGCCCGGCATCCTGGTGGGTAATGAGTTCAGCCAACGTGCGCATTTGCTAATAAGAGTGGGCACAGCCAACAGTAAAAGGCAGAGATGACGGTCGCGGTGGACGCACATTATAATCTCAGATTGGAACACACGCGCATTGCTCCCCCGGGAGCACGGTCCTCTCAATCTACTGTGTGACGGTATTAAGCAAATACATCCGGCGCATCGCGCCCGTGAGTTCAAACAATGTCTGACAAGCTCGAGGCTGCTGTCAGGACCTCTGCGGCACCTGGCTGCTCGCAGCATTAGTTTAGCTGGGCAGAAAAATTACGTAGAGCGTCTTCCCGACAAGGCCGCGGCACAAGGCCCCGACCCTCCGATCTCCCAACCTGAGGCCCGCGTGCGGGCGTGGGCGGGCTACCCCTACCAACCGGCACACGCACTATCGGACCGTGCCAGCCGCGGCAAGGAGTCCTTGGACGCGGTGAAATCGGTGCGCGAAACCGGGCCGGCCTCCAGAATTAACCGGCTGTGCGTGCACGCACATCCGCTTTCTGGAGGCCACCCAACCGCATCACCGCTTCACTGCTGCTGCCCCTCCGTCTGCATCCTCAGAACTGGTATTAAGAGTTTCTGCAGCAATTTCGTAACTTACATATCTTAGTTATTGACTTCACAAATTCGCTGCAATCTGCGGCTGCTGGTGCGCGCAGCAAGACTTCGGGTAAAAAACACCACCTTTGTGAAAAATCTTGGGGTTCTGTACTTACATTTATTTGGTTAGGCTGGTATAGACAAAAACGTTGGTGGCACGCGCTGTTTTTGATTGTAGCGCCGACACACTCTTGCTCTTACTGTACTGGAAGTATGGGATATCCCCCTGAAATGTAACACTTTTCTTAACAACGGAAGTAGTTTAAAGACAAGGAAGTGAATCGTCAATAGCCTGACTCCATGCATCGTGCATGCCACATGCTACGATACACTTTTTCCAAACGTTTTCTTTTTCGCCGGGGTTATGGATTAATCAAGATGAGGTAAGCAATCCAGAGAAAACACCTTGTGTCAAAAGGTATACAAAAACCAACCCATTCAAACAAACCCGCTTGGAGCCTGCAGGCCACGCTGGTCTTAAAAAGGTAATACTCTCAGCAGGCAGTCAACCTGCCGTTGGGTACAGAGCTAATGGAATGTTGCACAATCTGAGCGCTTCAGCCCTGGGCAGGCCTACTCATTTGGGAGACACATGATTTAAAAGAACCCCAACCGAAATCGCCGCCGTCGCGACATCAGTCGCACGGAGCCCAACAACATCTCTTCGCCGTTGCAGCAAAGAGCTCGAACTGATCAGAACTGGATGGTTCAGCACTCTGAAACTCTTGCAACTACGCACTTACACCAAACAGGTGTGTTCCCAGGCTCGAACTCCAAGACATGGATAAATGGTTGACAATATGTTAGCGGTTCACTGATAAGCTCGAGCACGACTAAAACCTTCCGAGGATCTCTGGTTCACTGATGAGGCACATTTTTGTTCAGTGGTAATGTTAATGCCAACTCAGAGAACAAAGTGTACCGGGGAGAAATCATGCCCAATATCGCACAGCAGCGACCCCTGCACTCCGTAAAGCGTATCGCAAGGATAACGATAACCAGGCATGGTGTTATCGCACTATTCTGGCTCAAGGGAGATAACATTTGCATGGTTACAGTGAATACTCAGCGGTGCATCGAAGTATTTGTGAAATTCTGGCCACATCTAGGAAGAGTGAGCGTGTGCAGACGCGCCAGCTGGTGGTTTCAGCGGGACAATATTACACCCCATTGTTCCAATGGATCATAAGTGCAGTTCCAGAGTCACTTCGGTGACAATGAGATCAGTCGCCGACTTGACCTGGAACGGACGGCTCGTACCCCAACCTGCCACCTCTCGACTTCTGTCTGTAGGACTACCTGAAATACCATGTCTATGAAGGTAGCCGCTAGCAGTCTCGGAGGCCTCGGCAGCAGAAGCATAGAAGACTTCGATTTCCATTGCGTAGTGCGTGAAATTTTTGGACATCTTTTTTCAAGAACGTTCGGGTGTATTAGAGTCATAGCGGCCAACAGCCTGAGCCAGCAATAAAACAGACCTGCAATCCACACAGGAAGTCCTATTGCTAGGCTATCTGGTGGACTCAACGTACAAGTGATTTACACAGTCATGGCAATAAACAAAACTTCGATTAGGATTGCAAGTGCAGCTGTGGCACATGCAACATACCTGTGCTTTAGACACACGGTGCCAGCAATGCATAATGTTTCTTGTATCCAGAAAATGTAATTTGACTGACCTGCCACCAACCAACCCAATACGTCGATTAGTGTTTCAGATTTCCATGTGATGACTTAAAAGTGTGGGACATAATGATCTGTTTGAAACAAAAACGAATGATCCTCCATTGCCTCGGCGAGACAGCTAAATTATACGGCGAATCTAATGTTCGGTCAGTTACGCATCCATCACAGACGAAGCTGCTTGACCCACACTTGATCCCCACCGATACATTTGCATTGATTCAGTTAAATCTATTTTCAAATGCTGCTGTTTTTGAAGGAACTAAATATTCAAAGAGAGACTTCAGAAAGTCTTCATTTTTCTTTTCGTCCCGAGGTGGTCCAAGGAAGTTTTATGGCCAACTGATCATATGCTCCATGAGCTACTGTCCTATTTTCCGCACCATATTTTCCAAAAGAAGCGGCAAATAGATAGATTGATTCTCACTGTGCCAGTCAGATTTACTTTTCAGTGATAGCTTTCAATCAGTCTCGGATACCACGTAACTTACCTCGATTTCAATCGATCAACTTTAACAAAACGCATGAGCTCGGATTTGACTGCAACGTTCAAGTGAATGTATCTGGAGCTTCATGAGTGCCAGCAATGAGTTTTTAGACAAGCTGTCGATTTTCCCGTAGCTTTCTGTAGCGTCAGCAAAAAAGCTGATTCACGTCACGATTCATTAGATTAATAAGCAGCTGTGTACTAGATAGTTTTGAAAAATATAAACTGTGAAAAGTTTGGCTAACTTTTATAGTATTCTACTTCACACTCACAACAATGTCATCAAGTTTTATTTGGGTAATTCACCGCTAGGTTTACAACAAATAGAGCAAGGAATATGCCTGTGCTAACGTACCCCCGGATTTCTTCTGCTCTCGCGAGCTGTGAGGACTTCGGAGGATCGGCTGTTGGGTGGGTGGTCCGGCGAGGCTTATTTGGACGCCTATACTACTCTATCTCCGTCTGTACGCGTCCTCAGCCGGTTCGCCGGAGTCTCATCGGCGACCCTGTGGTACGAACATCGAAAAACCCTTGAGGTAGGTGAAAGACTCGTGATTCCAGGTACTTGTGGTTGGTGTCTCCGAGGGACGTAGGTATTATCTCGTAACAGATGCCGACCCAAGCGCTGCCTTCAGATTGATGGGTAATCGGGGCTTACCGTGGGCTGAAGTCTCATCATATTTTAAGCTTTGCCATGAATGGATGAATGGAATGAAATTGATGTGCCTTGAATGAAGGCACTGTGATAAAGTATTCTGGGTATTCTGGGAAACTCAGTCTTGTATTGCTGTTGAATGACCCACACCTGGCCATTGATCCCTGCAGCCGTCATAATCTGTATTTGAGTTTTTGTGTATGCACCCATGCTGGTACCTCACCATATCAGCTTAATTTCCTGTGCACCACGTGACTGGGAGCTTGCAAGAGATTCATCCACTGTACAAGGCGTTCAAGTGACCATAGTGTAATGACCCTGACACATTTGTACACCTAATTCAATTGGGGATGAATTATGCTACATTTGGGAACAATTTTTGCTTGAAAACAGGTTTGTGTTGGTTGCATATATTTGATGTAACTTTTGCAGCATTCTAATCTCTTCTCACATCAGCTCTTTAAATGCTGAAATTGTTGATTGCTCAATACAAAGCTTGAGGCACTGATATTTATGATGAATATTGTCTAAAATGTTGCCTCAGTTTGACCACAAACCATGTTGGACATGTTCAGCATAATATAACTTATTGACAAGTTGGTCTGGGTGGAGAAAGGTTTCACCATTCACTTGCCAGCAATCTCACATTACAAAATAATTTGGAGGCATCATACCAGGCAGGATCACAGCCAAAGGAGGGTCTGGGGCATGCCCCCACCTCTACCTTAGGCCTGGATTTTGTTCACCATACAGGGTTCCCAACAAAAAGAAAAATCAAAGTGATGCATCTTCAATGAGCTCTGGGCCCCTTCATTAAAAACTGCTTGTGTCCCTCCTACCAGGATACTATTTCATGTTTTCACAAAGGGCCTCCCAATGCATTCAGATTTAGATGATGTGAATCAGGTTACATCATTAGTGGCCATTGTAGCAGATTGCTGGTTACCAACTGAAGCATGGTATCATGAGAACATAGATCAGCAGAACCAACTGGCAGGGCTTTGCACATCTGTATTCATGTTTTTACTCTGGCTGAATGCAGTCTTGTTTTGTTGGACAGCAGCACACATCTTAGTTGTCTAGTTGCAACTGAAATGGTTTGTGGAGGCAAGAATGAAAACATTTGTGTAATGAAATGTTTCCTTACCAATTATTAACATGAAAATTAATGTTACATCTTGTTTCTTGTTTGTTTTTTTAAATTCATAGAAATATTGTTTGAGCTGTGTGATGATGTAACTTTTTCCATTTATTTTGCCCTTGATGTAAGTCTTTTGCCATGGCATACCTGTCCAAGTTTCCACTGGTCTGCTTTCTGTGACAGATGTGTGTTCTGCCGATGAAGCATGTGCAGCAGTGGGTATGATGTTTCTATGGAGTAAAAGTACAGGAGGAACTGGATGTTTTCCACCTTTTGATGCATAATATGATAAGACTTGGATAACATGTTCTTCCCAAGCTGACATCTAACTGAAAGGCAAAACAGAGTTATTACCTGATATACACAAGTGGATTAGCCAGGTTCAGATAAGTCCACATTGCTTCAAAAGATGGCAACTGGGCACCTACATGCACAGAGCTCTTCTCCATGACTTATGCATTAGCAACCTGTGCTGTAAATGCATTTATTTTAAATGCCAACAACTGCTTCCTTTTTATTTCTGTCTGTGATATAACACATCAGAGATGGAGGGTGTTTTTCAGTTGTGGGGCTGAGGAGGGGGAGGCTCCAGTTCCCCCACTGTGAGAGAAAGCAGGTCAGATCTGGCAAGAAACCTGTTTTTGTATCCCTGCTTCTCCCCAACTGGTTTTTTGAAACTATACCCCCATGACACAACAAGGCAAACATATAATTGATGGCCTGGGCCCAAATGCAGGGTTTGTTGAGGCTTTGTAAAGTGTCATGATGATGTGTGTTGCATCATTTACAAACACATTTCACAATATAAGTCAGTAGCATGCCATACCTCAGTAAGAATGTGCTCAAAATGATCCCAGGGGCCAGCATACATTGAACAAAATAACTAACTGATCTGGTTGAGGATGGAGGAAGTACTTTGTCTGACAGGAATTCTACCCAGGCTCTAGTCTAGACTCGAAGCCACCTCTAGCTGCTGAGGCATAGGCACTACATGATCACATAGGCAAAGCATCCTAAAGCTCCAATTACTACTAACTGCTGAGGCTCTCATGTCCCCACGCAGATTGTAGGCAATGCATATCATGAGGTCAAAACTTGGCGTGCAATACACCACAGTTGTGCCTGTGAAAACTGAGTACATTTCCGGAATGTCAGGGTATCGGTGATATCTGTGTCCAGTGACCTCATACTGCTAGCAACTAGACATCTTTGCGTTGGCAAATTATGTTTCCTTGATCCACGAATTTACAAGGTTTTCGAGATACAAACACAAACTTATAAAAGGTTATTGCAGTGCCCTTTAAGCCCTGTATTCTTTAGACTGAGGTGCGTTACAAAGTAGGTACTCTTTAAGCACACCATCACCACTGAAGATAATTTTCAACCCTGTGGTGGAATTAGCGATCAGGAGGAGAAAGCGGGAGAATGACAATCCAACCTGTGGCAGTGTCACATTATCTACAGATTTGATTTGAGTGATGTTGAGAGTTACGAAGATGATCTAAAAGTAACGGGTGCGGGGTCGTCGTCCGAATCGCAACCTCGTCAAAACCACGTGACCAAGCATGTAAGCAGACTGATATAGGTGGAGCCACCTGGCGGTCAGGCGTAACACGAGCCTCGACCAACGCGAATCCACTGTTGGTCTGGATTTCGGGGAGGATGGTAGTGGTGGTGGTGGGGGGGGGGGGGGGGCTACATTTATTTTCGCTCTGCCTCTCTCCAGGTAGCAATTTTTCTTCCTTCTGGCTAGAAAACGGCACACTTTTCAACTAGCTATGAACGTACAATGACCTCCGACGTCGGCGTGCCCCAAAACTTAAATCCATCTCCTTGGCCCTTATTGTCTCTACCTGAAGCAGGCACGATCTCAAAAATTCGTGTTCGTTCCAGTTGATTTGCACGCTCACGTCTGGGTCAGGTGACAGTGTGCGTTATCCCAGGCAGCGTCTGTATCATCCTATGCTTGTTGCCTGACAGCGAGTATTGTGCCAATGCTCACGTACGTGACATCAGGTAGAACCAATTTTCTTGAAGATCTTTGCACAGGATTTTGGAACCTGATATTTCATGATGAATGACTTATGGTTGCCGGCTGTGGTTGTCGCCGCCGTTCGTGTCTGTGTGTGGTGCGTGAGGCCTTCATTAATACACTGCCACAGTCGCTCGAACGGTGATGCGATCACGTCCCATGTAAGTCGCGATCTGCTGGCAGCTATCTTCCAAACAAACATGCACGGCATGGAAGGACCCCAGCTCAACCGCTTGACCCACGAAGTGCCGATTTGGGCCATCCGGCAGCCTGCCAGATAGCAACGAGAGCTCTGTCATGGTATTGGGCGTTCGTTCAATTTTTTATGAGTATAATTTATGCGCCTTGCTGATGCTACAGCTCTAAAAGTTCAAATGATAATTTTTGGTGTGTAAATCGCCAGACAGCACGCTGTTCGGTTGTTGCATATTGCTTTCATCTAGTCAATTTTCTGATGAATCTGAGGGACAAAATTGCGCTGCCTGGAAATGACGCAATGTCCGCCGGACATTGCATGGCGTTTCCGGCTACCATTTGTAGTTCTTTGTTGGCCCGATGAGCTGCTCCGATCAAGCCAGGGCGACCGTTAGGACGCGAGCTGATGTATCTAGTAGTGTATAGTTGATCCCTGTTACTGATAATCGGTAATAGACTTGCCAGGGCCCGGCCCGCTGGGATGAGGGACGCACACCCTGGGGCCTGTGGGTAAGGGAGGAAGGGAAGGGGGGGGGGGGTTCTGGCAGGGCGCCACAGTGAGTTATCGATCCGGCAGGCTGTGTTCTATCGCATGACACTGCGTAGCGGGGCGGTGGGTCCTCAATCGTCGTCGTATGGAGCCCCGGAATCGCGTTATGGCAGCGTATTTGGTTGTTGCGCTCTATTTGCGCGCGGCGGAGATTTTAAATGGGAACCGAGAGCTCTATGCGTTTATTTGTCTGCGATTATTTTACGTCGTACGGACCTTATGCGACCGTGGAAGGAGGTGATATGCCAGCAGCGCCTAGCAATCAATAGGATGGCGGCTAATACTGTGACATGCGGAAGGAATACAAGTTTAAAGCCGTGTGTTGGTTTGCAATCAAAGAGTGACCTCATTGCCAGCTGAAGTTTCTGGAGATTATGGAAGAAAAGCGCGGTTGACGAAAAACTGAGAAATTTGAACGCTTCGAACTTATATTGCGGGCAGGAAATGGCAGCTGATTTCATAACCAGAATTGTTCGAAGCGAGTTTCGTACTCTAGCACGCGTGCGGCGGCTGCGGATGCCCGTCCCGACCACCAGTCGATCCCTCCAGCCGCGTCCGTGCGGAGTTTATGTGGTGTATGCGAGGAGCTGTTGCATTAGCATGATAAGGCTTACTAAGGCGGGGGCATTATGATAAGACTGGGGTTCCGTGACACCATTCACATTTCGCTGCATGGCAAATAGTGTGGTCCGCTCTTGGCGGAAAACTGACGTACAAACGGACCAAACAGGCAGCGAGGTCGTAGAACGCGGCAGGGCTCGCGTGCGTTAGAAGACCGTGCTCTGGGACGCGACGCATGGCATTCGTGGGAATGCGCTCTAGATCGCAGAGGAACTGAAGTATCGGGCGTGGTTTGTTGCCCGTACTACAAGAGGTCTGTGCAGACTGCGGATCCATGATGTTGGGGAGAACGCGTTCACAATTTCGTTTTGATATTAGCAGGTGAAGAACGTTAAGGCTTGTTGTAGTCTTTTGGTTGACCCCTGCTCTCGGTAAACACCTAAGAGGACTAAACAAGGGAGTAAAGAAGGAAATACGGCATCGTAAGCCAGCATGGCGCCCTTGCGCCATATGACAGTATCAGCTGAATGCCGGCCAGGCCGCTTCATGACTCGATGCATGGACTGGCCTTCACGAGCTATGGTCGCGATGCATATAGCACAAATAAAACATTGCCATCTACCTGTCCGGTTGCACCTAGGCCTTCTCGGGCAGGTACATGAAACGCATATGCTATGCTATATGTGCATGTTCCTGCTTCGCTATGGAATTCTAAGAGTGATTGCCTTTATCGTCTAAACGAATACGCTCGGATCCAATGTGTGGCACGCCTCGCCAGAGCGCTTCGACGTTGTCAGGTTTACGTGTACACTCGCGCCCCGTTGTTCCGGCCTTGCGGCAGGAAGTAGCGATTCCAACTACGGTCCGAGTCCAGAGCAGCGTGAAGCTCCCCAGACGCGGCCGGTTCACCAGAACGTAACACATTATTGGTCCACTTTGCCGAAGGTCGGCGGCGGCGGCCGGCCAGCGGACCGCCGTCTGGGGCGGCGGCCGGCCGGCCGGGCGCCGCCGCCGACGCTATGGACTTGGGCCGTCGTTGAGTCGTGTCTTCTGTGTGCCGGCAGAGGCGCGCGTCGTCGCCGCGTTGTTGCGGGGAGCGAGCATGCTGCGCGTGGCGGTGCCGGCGCGCCTGGCGCGGCTGGCCGTGCGGTCCGCGGCCACCGCGCCGCCCGCCGCCGACGAATATCAGCTGCTGCACCGCAGCGAGCTGCCCACCGACATCTTCCAGGCATCGCTGCCCAGGCTGCCCATCCCCACCATCGAGAACACGTGCATGCGCTACCTGAACGCCCAGAAGCCGCTGCTGTCGCCGGAGCAGTTCCAGCACACGCAGGAGCTGGCGGTGCGCTTCCAGCAGGGCATCGGCAAGAAGCTGCAGCTGGTGCTGCGCCAGCGCGACCGCGCCAATAAGCACACCAGCTACATCTCCAAGCCGTGGTTTGACATGTACCTGTCTGACCGTCGTCCGATCGTCATCAACTACAACCCGTTCATGTCGTACATCGACGACCCCAACTCGCCGTACAACGAGCGGGTACTGCGCGCCACCAACATGACCATCTCGGCGGTGCGTTTCATGCGCACGCTGGAGGCCGGCTTGCTGACGCCCGAGGTGTTCCACCTGAACCCGGCCAAGAGCGACGTGCCCGGCCTCCGTAAGATAGTGAAGCTGCTGCCGCGGCGCTTCGCATCGTTCGGCGCCTACTTCTACAAGGCGTTCCCGCTGGACATGTCGCAGTTCGG
Source organism: Pollicipes pollicipes (assembly GCF_011947565.3). NCBI lineage: Eukaryota > Metazoa > Arthropoda > Thecostraca > Pollicipedomorpha > Pollicipedidae > Pollicipes > Pollicipes pollicipes. Next base: position 156,077 of record NW_023596906.1, read on the forward strand.
CAATCTGTTCGCCTCCACGCGCGTGCCGCAGCCCGGCCGGGACGAGCTGAAGAAGTCGCACGGCTCGCGCCACGTGCTGGCCGTGCGCAACGGCCACCTGTACGCGTTCGACGTGCTGGACGCGGCGGGCGAGCTGCTGCCGCCGGCGCACATTCACGGCTGCGTGGCGGCGGTGGCGGCGGACGCGCGGCCGCCGGCCGACGCCCCGCTCGGCTACCTGACAGCCGACAACCGCGACACGTGGGCGGCCACGCGCCAGCACCTGCTCGACACGGGCAACGGGCCCACGCTGGACGTCGTCGACTCGGCGCTGTTCGTGCTGGCGCTGGACGACGCGCGCATCGACGACGACCCGGTGCGCGCGTTCAAGCAGTTCCTACACGGTGACGCGGCCAACCGCTGGTTCGACAAGTCGTTTACGCTGGTGCTGAGCGGCGAGGGGAAGGCGGCCATCAACTTCGAGCACGCCTGGGGCGACGGTGTGGCCGTCCTGCGGCTTTTCAACGAGGTGTACAGCGACTCGGTGGAGCGGCCACGCGTGGGACCCGACTCGCGGCCGGGCGAGGCGGCGGTGCGGCGCCTGGAGTGGCAGCTGGACGCTCGCGCCGAGCAGGCGGTGTCTGACGCGCGGCGTCGCTTCCACGAGCACGCCGAAAGCCTGGCCATCGGCATGTTCGTCGAGCCGCGCTTCGGCAAGGACCTGTGCAAGCGCAGCCGCATCTCGCCCGACGCCTTCATGCAGATGGGCTTTCAGGTGGCGTTCCACCGGCTCACCGGCGAGACGGTGGGCTCGTACGAGTCGTGCAGCACGTCGGCGTTCCTGCACGGACGCACGGAGACGATCCGGCCGGCCACCGAGGCGACGTTGGCGCTGTCGCGCGCGCTGAACGCGGCGCAGCGGCCGGAGCGCGGCCAGCTGCGTCAGATGATGGACGCCTGCTCCAAGCTGCATGGCGAGTTGACGGTGAACGCCGCCAAGGGCCAAGGCTGCGACCGCCACCTGTTCGCGCTGCGGCTGCTGGCCGAGGAGCTGGAACAGGACCTGCCTGACTTCTACAAGGACCCGGCGTACGCGGACGCCAACCGCTTCCGCATCTCGACCTCCACGCTGTCCACGCCCTGCGTGGAGACGGGCGGCTTCGGCGCGGTCGAGCCCGACGGCTTCGGCATCGGCTACAGCATCCGCGCCCGCGAGCTGGGCGCCATGGTCAGCAACTACCCGGCGCACACGGACGTCGAAGCGTTCGTCGAGTGTCTCGAGTCGACCTTCCATGACATGCACGGCGTACTGGAAGCGGTGCCGTGACCGCCCGGTCGGCCACGGTCCCAGACAGGTGCCGGGCATAGGTCTGGCGCGGCTGTGTTGAGTCGCATATATCAGGTTTGATGGCTGGCGGGCCACATAGGTGATTATTGTGTCTATGTCTGGACGGAATGTCGCGTGCGACGCACATTTGTCTTGGACAAGTGGAAATCCTTCATTCGATGAATTTATTTTGGTTTTAACAGCTAGCGCTTAAATTCATGCATGCGTTTCTTCATGTGCATCAGAGTGCTTCGTGCGACCCAATGGTATCCACTTGCCACTGACGACGGGCAGATGTGCCACGACCGTCTGATTTTGTCCTCACTTCCCCAGGCCATGCAAGGTCTTACGTTACCCATGCAGGACGTCGCTATTGGGTAGTTAGGTGGCGGAATGTGAAAGTGTTATCGCTGGCAAAACAAAGCGTGGACATGAACTGCCTATATACATCTGACAAATAAAGCAAACCATGCTTGGTTCTCCACACGTATTTTCGTCCGCAAGTTAAACC
>NW_023596906.1:162893-206911 GCF_011947565.3 Pollicipes pollicipes
AACAGCCGGCTGGGCGCCCTGCCGCTGCCGCCGGCGCTCGCCGCGCTGCCCGCTCTGGCGGACGCCGAGAACCTGACGCTGGCCGACCTGACCGGCCGGCTGGCGCAGCTGATCGGGCCGGGCGCCGAGCAGCGCTGGACCGAGCTCTTCGACGCGGCGAACGAGGCGGCGCGCAACGCCAGCGTCTACCTGGCCTGCTTCGAGTTCGAGAAGTTTGAGGGCCTGCCGGACGAGGAGACGCTGGTGCGGCGCAGCAGCAACTTGACGGCCGAGAACATGCTCTGGGCTGGGCTGGTTATTCTGGACGTGGACGCCGACGCCGAGGAGCTACCCAGTTACGTGCGCTACAAGATCCGCATCGACGGCGACCGCGTGGACTCGACCAAGCGCGTGATGGATCAGCTGACCCGTCTGGGACCGCGGCTGTGGCCCTATCAGGACCTCAAGTACATTACGTACGGCTTTGCGTACATTCAGGACCTGCTGGAGCACAGCATCATAGAGGAGCTGACGGGTAGGGAGGTGAAGACGGGTGTCTACCTGCACCAGATGCCTTACCCGTGCTATATCGACGACCAGTTCGTACTCGCCATCTCCCGCACCTTCCCCATGTTCATGGTACTCGCCTGGGTGTACACCTCGGCGATGATCATCAAGTCGATCGTGTATGAGAAGGAGCAGCGGTTGAAGGAGGTGATGCGCATCCTCGGCCTTAGCAATGGCGTGCACTGGCTCGGATGGTTCCTGACCAGCTTCCTCTCGATGTTGGTTAGTGCTGTGCTCCTTACAATCGTGCTGGTGTACGGCAAGGTGCTGGAGAACTCGAACCCGCTCATTGTGTTTCTGTTCCTCCTGTGTTTCACCACGGCCACCATCATGTTAAGCTTCCTGCTATCCACCTTCTTTTCCAAGGCCAACCTGGCGGCGGCGGCCGGCGGGATCATGTACTTCATTTCCTACCTGCCGTACCCATTCATCATCATCTGGGACGAGTACTTGGACTACGGCCACAAGCTGCTCGCCAGCTTGCTCTCCAACGTGGCCTTCGGCCTGGGCTGCTCCTACTTCGCCCACTACGAGGAGCGCGGCATCGGCATCCAGTGGTCCACCATCGACAAGAGTCCCATCCTGGACGACGATTTCAGCCTGCTGCAGAGCATGATGGTGCTGCTGCTGGACAGCGTGCTGTACGGCCTGCTCACCTGGTACATCGAGGCCGTGTTCCCGGGCCAGTTCGGCATCCCACGACCCTGGTACTTCCCGTTCACGCGGGCCTACTGGTGCGGGGTCGAGCCGCACCCGATGGGCGACAAGGAGTCGGTGCCGCTGACCGACGGCGTCGGCAACGACAGGTTCGAGGCCGAGCCCACCAACCTGCCGCTGGGAGTGGCCGTCGAGCACATGCGCAAGGTCTACGCCAACGGCAAGGTGGCGGTGGAGGACCTGACCATCAACTTCTACGAGGGCCAAATCACCTCGTTCCTCGGCCACAACGGCGCCGGCAAGACGACCACCATCTCCATCCTGATCGGGCTCTTCCCACCCACCAAGGGCACGGCCAAGATCTACAACTTCGACATTCGCAGCGAGATGGATCAGATCCGCCAGAGCCTGGGCATCTGCCCGCAGTACAACACGCTCTTCGACGACATGACGGTGGCGGAGCACATCTGGTTCTACGCGCGGCTTAAGGGCCGCCTGCCGGCGGACGTCGAGGAGGAGAGCGACAAGATGGTCGAGGACCTCGGCCTGCCGCACAAGCGCGACGAGCTCTCCAAGAACCTGTCGGGCGGCATGCAGCGTAAGCTGTCGATCGCCGTGGCGTTCGTGGGCGGCTCGCGGACGGTGATATTGGACGAGCCGACGACGGGTGTCGACCCATACTCCCGCCGCTCCATATGGGAACTTCTGATGAAGTACAAGTCGGGCCGCACCATCATTCTGACCACGCACTTCATGGACGAGGCCGACATCCTGGGCGACCGGATTGCCATAATCTCGCAGGGCTCGCTGCAGTGCTGCGGCTCCAGCCTCTTCCTCAAGAGCCACTTTGGCTCGGGCTACTACCTGACGCTGGCGCGCTACATGGAAAGCCTGGTCACGCTGCGCATCAGCTCCGACACCGAGGTGCCCGACGCGCCGGCCGAGGCGCTTGGTGACCCGTCCAGGAGCGCCGAGACCGTGCATGGCGGAGAGCGCGCCCGCCGCCTCAGCAAGCACGACCAGGAGCAGATCACGCGCTTTATCCAGGAGCACGTGCGGCGCGCCTACCTGCTGGAGAACTTCGGCAGCGAGCTCACGTACGTGCTGCCGAACGAGGAGCACCTAGCCGAGCGGTTGGAGGTGCTGCTGGAGGCGCTGGACGACAACCTGGCGCGGCTGGGCGTCACCAGCTACGGCCTGTCGGACACCTCGCTGGAGGAGATCTTCCTGCGGCTAGCCGACGACGGCAGTCAGCTGAGTGAGCGCGTGATCAGCCAGCAGATCAGCAGCATCACCGATGGCGGCAAGTACCCGACGCGGCTGCGCGCCGGCGACCTGCGCCGCCACTCACTCTCGCTGCTTAATTCGCCGGCCGGCTCGCTGGAGCACGTGGCCGGCCGCCGCTCCGGCTCGCTCGACCCCGACGCGGGGCACGATTCGCCAGACGACGAGGCTGCCACGCCCGTCGCCAGCCCGGTGCCAGCGCGGCCGCGCCGCGCGTTGGCCACCGCCGCTGTCAAGAAGCGCGTGACGGCCGCGGCAGGTCACACCATGCCGCTGTGGACGCGCCACATCTGCGCGCTGCACGTGAAACGCTTCCACCACTGCCGCCGCAACGTGAAGGGCCTCTTCTGCGAGATCATCTTGCCGGCGTTCTTCGTGTGCTTGTCGATGCTGTTCACGCTCATACTGCCGCCGCTGGAGGAGGAGCCTGCGCTCGAGCTCTCGCCGTGGACCTACGAGCCGCCCTTCTACATCTTCTTCTCCAACGACCACCTGCTGTCTCCGCTGGCGCTGCGCTACGAGAACGAGCTGATCGGCTTCCCGGGCGTCAGCACCAAGTGCGTCAAGGGCAACCTGACGTGCGGCAACCCGCCAGCGCGCGCCCAGTTCTACTCGCCGGCGCCGGGCGCGGTGCAGACGCAGCCGTGCTCGTGCGCCACGGGCAGCATGGAGTGTCCGTCGGGCGCGACGGGCCCGCCGCCGGCGGAGGCCCGCGGCGCCGGCGGCGACCTGCTGCTCAACGTCACCGACCGCAACGTCAGCGACTGGCTGGTGAAGACTCGGCCCGAGTTCTACAAGCGGCGTTGGGGCGGCTTCACCTTCGGCTATAACAACCCGTTCGCCGACGTCAACTTCAGCCTGTACCGTGACGGCATGCGGCGGCTGAGCGACGCGCTGCTACGCGGCAGCACGCCTCTGAACTGGACGGCGGACGCGGCGCTGAACGCCTCCGACGCGGCACTAAACGTCTCCGACGCGTGGGCGTCGGACTGGAGCGTCGACTCGCCGCTCAACTGGACCGACGACGCGTTCAACAAGCTGGAGGACTTTGTGCGCAACTCGGAGGTGTTCGACAACGTCAAGGTGTGGTACAACAACAAGGGCTGGGCCTCGTCGGTCGCCTACATGAACGCCTTCAACAACATGCTGCTCCGCTCGCGCTTCAACTCGTCGGCGAAACGGATGTACGGCATCGAGGCCATCAACCACCCGCTGAACTTCACGCGCGGACAGATGCGCCGCGAGCTCAACAAACAGTCGGGCATCAGCCTGCTCCACGCCATCTGCGTCATCTTCGCGCTCAGCTTCGTCCCCGCCTCCTTCACGCTCTTCCTGATCGAGGAGCGCCAGTGCAAGGCCAAGCACCTGCAGTTCGTGTCGGGCGTACGGCCGGTGGTGTATTGGGCGGCCGAGTACATGTGGGACGTGACCAACTACCTGGTCCCGGCCGGGCTGTGCGTCATCATCTTCTTGGCGTTCGGCGAAGAGGCGTACGTGTCGGAGGAGAACCTGCCGGGCCTGCTCCTGCTGCTGGTGCTCTACGGCTGGTCCAGCATTCCGCTCATGTACCCGGCCAGCTTCGTGTTCACCGTGCCGGCCTCGGCGTTCGTCACGCTCGCCTGTGCCAACCTCTTCATCGGCATCGTCACCACCATCGCCACCTTTGTGCTGGAGATCCTCAACGATGACGAGCTGCAGATGATCGCCGACATCCTGAAGCGCGTGTTTCTGGTGTTTCCGCACTACTGCCTCGGGCGGGGACTGATGGACATGGCGGCTAACCAACTGCGCTCGGAGACGCTGGCCACGTTCGGCCTGACCGCCCAGCGCGACATCTTCGAGTGGGATTTCCTGGGGCGAAACCTCTTGTGCATGCTGATCCAGGGCGTGCTGGCGTTCCTGCTGACGCTGCTGATAGAGTACCGGCCCGGCTGCCGGCGTCGTCAGCTGATGGGGCTGACCGGTGGCGTCACCGACGACATGGATGAGGACGTGTTCCGCGAGCGGCAGCGCGTGCTCAGTGGACGCGCCGACAAGGACATCCTGCGCCTCTTCAACCTGACCAAGGTGTACAAGAAGGGCCGGCTGCCGGCCGTCAACCACCTGTGCCTGGGCGTGCGCAAGGGCGAGTGCTTCGGTCTGCTAGGCGTCAACGGCGCCGGCAAGACGTCCACCTTCAAGATGCTGACGGGCGACACGACCATCAACCACGGCGACGCCTTCATCTGCGGCCACAGCGTCATCGACGAGCCGATCCGCGTGCGCCAGAAGCTGGGCTACTGCCCGCAGTTCGACGCGCTGGACGCCATGCTGACAGGCCGCGAGCACATCGAGTTTTACGCGCGGCTGCGCGGCGTGCCGGACGCCCAGCTGGCGCAGGTGGTGGAGACCAACATCCGGCGGCTGGGCCTGACGCCGCACGCCGACCGCACGGCCGGCAGCTACTCGGGCGGCAACAAGCGCAAGCTGTCGACGGCGATCGCGCTGATCGGCGACCCGCCGCTCGTCTTCCTGGACGAGCCGACCAGCGGCATGGACCCGAAGGCGCGCCGCCTGCTCTGGACGTGCGTGACGGATGTCGTGCGCTCCGGCTGTTCGGTGGTGCTCACCTCCCACAGCATGGAGGAGTGCGAAGCGCTGTGCACGCGCCTCGCCATCATGGTGAACGGCCAGTTCAAGTGCCTGGGCAGCCTGCAGCACCTGAAGAGCCGCTTCGGTGACGGCTACACGGTGACGCTGCGCGCGCACCCGGGCCAAATGGCGGCCGTCGAGGACCGGCTGGTGGCCAGCATGCCGCAGGGGGAGGTGCGCGAGAAGCACCACGCGCAGATCTCGTACCAGCTGCCGTCGTGTGACCTGCAGCTGTCGGCCGTGTTCCGGTTACTGGAGGGCATGCGCTCCGAACGCCTGGTGGAGGACTACTCGCTGAACCAGACCACGCTGGACGAGGTGTTCGTCAGGTGAGTGACGTCAGCTCCCCCGTGAGTGACGTCAGCTCGAGAAGCCGATGGCGATGTGGCGGCCCACACGGCCGCGTTTTGCTTCGAACTTTCGATTCTGCTCCATCAGCGAGCCGTCTAAGGCGGATGTCCGTTGTTACTCCAAACAGGCGGGGTTTGAAACCGGTTCTGATTGGCACTGTTCAAACATGGATGAACTTGCTCTCCATTGAATTAGTTCAAGCAAGGTCATGGGGTCTGCGAATGCGTCAGGCTGCAACGTTAAAAAGTGACTCAAACTACAGGTTATTTCATCTCAAACATCTCAGATGTACATATTTATAAGTACGTTTATGCATATATATTTACGTATATATATATATATATATATATATATACTAGACTTTTGAGTACTTCGACGTCTTTGTTTTTTAGTCAGTGCTTAACTTAGCTCTGCTCTGCTCTGCTTTGCTCTGTTTAGCAAAACGCCTCCATAACGTCCCCCTGGACACGCACGCCATTTTCCCAATTCCGTGATGACCCAGACAGGCTCATGTATTGAAAATGACGTGTTTGGCCGCTGAGTTGGGGGCGGCGACCCTCATCTCCAGTTCCCAGATCACAATGATCGTGTGAAAGACACCAAGCAAATGTCAAAGGATTTTTAATAATGCTCGCAAGATGGTATGCTTGTAAGGTGCTTGATTTGTTCTTAGCATCCTTGCTTGCACTTCTAAATGTGACATGATAAGTTGACTTGCACTTAAAATGGAGCACTCTATAATGTGGCAACGGGTGACGCGGTACACAGCCGGCTTTCTGTTGAAAGGAATCGGCAATTAACTATTCCGAGTTAGAGAACATCACTGTGTTGCATATACACTGTACAGGTAATCTGAGGAGATTCACGATTGGGTACCTGGCGAGCAAAAATGATTGTATTGTGCATACTAAGACGTGCTTCCACGCGGCGTCTCCGCGGCCGGCTGCGTGGGATGACGTCACCGGCGGCCCGTGACCAGCACCATCATCCGCAGGTTCGCCGGCGAGCAGACGGAGATGCTGGAAGACGAGGTGGCGGGCAGTCGAATGAGCCTCAACGACCAGTCGATGCGACGTTTCCGCGGTCCGAAGAAGGTGCGCTTCCCGGCGAAGCAGGGCGCAGCGCGCTCCGCCGAGAGTCGGTCTCAGAACGGCGCCTCCGATGTGCCGCTGGCGTCCCCGCTGGCGGCTGACGCCAGCGACGTGCACCTCACGGATACCACCGTCGTGTAACGCCCGCCCGCTGACGTCAGAATGGCCTCACACCTGTCACCGACACCTCATCGTGCAGCGCCGCGCCCGCTCGCTGACGTTGGAACGACGTCACACGTGTCACCGACACCCCATCGTGCGGCGCCGCGCTCTCTCGCTGACGTCAGATCGACGTCACATGTCACCGACATCCCATCGTGCGGCGCTGCACCCGCTCGCTGACGTCGGAACGATGTCACATATGTCACCGATACTCCGTCGTACGGCGCTGCGCCTGCCCGATGACGGCAGAATGACGTCACCCAAGCAAACGTCTTGCGAGAGGTTGCCGGACGTTATCGGTATGGGCTGCGCTCACGTCTGTGATGCGTTGTGTCGAAGGCGTCCGTCAGCTGTCCCCGAGGTCGTGGTGGGGCTGCCTCTCTCGTGGCGGTGGCACCACTTCTCTCGTCGCGGTGGCGCTGCCTCTCTCGTCGCAGTGGCGCTGCCTTTCTCGTCGTGGTGGCGCTGCCTCTCTCGTCGCGGTGGCGCTGCCTCTCTCACCGCGGTAGCCACACAGCGGGACGCGCGGGCTGACCGCTCCGCCGCGCGCTAAGGCTCGTGCCGCGCTCCAGGGGTCCCGCGTCCCCGCCATTATCCGTCCGCCGGGTCGCGCCGCTCGGCTCCGCGTCCAGCCGGACGGCCGTCCGCTAGTTCCCAGTCGGCCGCTGCTGGCGCCACCATCGCTGGCCCTCCGGCTGACGCCACCGTACCATCCCCGGCCGAACTGCCCAGCATTTCGGGGGTTACCCTAGCCAACCTCGTTCCTCTATTTTATGTGTTAGCAGTTGCTATATTATTTTACGTTACTGTTGGTGTTTGCATGGTGTTGACTCCTGTTGTTACTCACAGTGACGATCTTATGATAATCTCCTGTATACCCATGGGATGCTAGACCAAAGAACAAAACGTAGATCTGCTCTGCGACTTTATGGACTGCAGAATGGTGATTCGGTGCTGTCATACTCTAGTGGCTAGCGTAAGAAGTTCGTATGTGCCTGTGTTCAGTACTAATGTCTTGCATGCACGTGAATTTTTTAGCATGAGTATATGACTGTTGTCTTAATTCGGTCTCTTTGGAGCCAGTTCTTTCGCCCCAGTTCACTCAACGCCCCAGGGTGAGCACTGGAAGTCAAGAGCGAATGCTGCGGTGACGGAAAGAATGCGAACAGTGGTGCTGAGTGGTCAGAAATGAGCGGCCAGAATTATGAACCTTAATCTTTACGTCCGATCGGTCATGAAAATCAGTGGTCTCCTGTTGGACACCTTAACTTCTCCCTTCTAATACGGATAATTGGGGTGGCACATATGAGCATGGGGAGTTTCGAAATGAACATGGCTGAGCTGCACCTGGTGGTGCCAGCGGGGACGTGGCAATTGCGGCCAACGTAGCGCAAAACTCATAGAATCTGTCGATACACGAGGGCATATTTGTGCAGCTGATTTGCGTTTTAATGTCCCGTGCCACTCATTTCAAGGCAAGATGTCTTCTTACCCGGGATTGAAACGAATGAGCAGTGACGGCGTACCCAGATTTTGCATGGGGGACAGGGCAATTCGATTTGGATGGCCTTCGATCTCCCAAAACCTCCCAATTCTAACGAGCCTGTATCGCATTAAAATTGATGAAACATGTGGAAGAGCTATCCTGCTAAAGGCGGCACCTCAGGCATTTTAGAGCGTTTTCTTGCGGACGTACCCTGTGCTAAGAGTCCGATCTTGGAATTGAGCTGCCGTCCTAGTGCTTGGCCATTTCGCGCTTCAAACGGCGTCGGGGACTGCGACGTCGATTACCAGCGATATTACACACTTTTTACCAGATCCCTACGCCATGACCTGTATCAAATGCTGCCGCCTACCAGCAAGACGCTTTTTACGGCGCAGGAACAGCGAGGTGGTCATAGTCGTGACTGTTATCACCATGAAGATGGTACGGATGTGAACAAAGAGCATAAGCTCAACTCACAAGACGTTCAGCCCGGAGCTGCTTGTTTCTGCCTGTACTCGGTGATCACTTGAATAAGTGCACATCCCTCACGGCGGGCAAAGTAACGTCCGCCAGTCTCACAGTGGCTTCGTGGTACGTCCAGCCCATTCCGACGAATGCGTCGCAACAGGAGAACAACTGCTGTCCGCAGAAGAAAGGAAGCAAAACCGGCTCCCGGATCGGTAGCGTCTCGGCCGGCCAGTGGGGGCGCGAGGCTGGCGTGAACAACCGTCTGTATGGGCTCAGCCTGGCGCTCCGCTGGAACCAATGCCGACTGGGAGCGCGCTGTCACCATTCAGCCGACAGTGAAATGCTATCATCCGGACTGCGGCCGCCTTCGCCCTCGCCTTGTTCATCTTGAACCAAGGATTGTGTGGCGATTGTGATCACAGGCGGGGAGGAAGGGCCGCTTGGAGATAACTTCGCCAAGCTTTGCAGTGACAATGGGGAGAGGGCGAGGGGGGGGGGGGGCGAGCTCCCATTGCTGAGCGGGGTTCAGAGAGTTGGCCGCGACCTATGTTATAGACGGCAGAGGCTCGATATAGCCACGGCAGCGCTGTCCGGTAAACTCAGTTGGGCGCTATAAACATAAACAAAGTGGAGAGACACGGCCAAGTAGCGTTGACACTGGCATCGACAAGCACCAAGCACGCACCGTCGGCGCGATCCGAGAGCGAGCGGCACGCTTCAGGTCACGGCATAGCCTAATCAATTGGTCACCGGCTGAGTCGTGCAGCCAAGGCCGTCTTTGTTCCAGTTCCTCGCACATGCCAGCATAGCAACCGTGACGGATGCACTGCGCTGAGGACTGCAGCTCCAGGGGGCTCGCGCTCGGCGTAACGGCACGGGATTGGCCGGGCTGCTGAGCGGTGAGACGTACCGGCTGTTACGACAGATGCCTGGTGACGGCGTCCTGATCGGTGTCCAAACAGCAGCTGGCTAAAAACGGCGCTGACGTCTCCAACGGGATATGACAGTTTTGCAGACACTCGGGAATATGCTGCAGCGCACCGTTGAAAAAGCGACGGTTCATGTGGCGCAGGTGGTTACTTTACTGATGAGGTCGGATCAAATGGTCTAACTTCAGTGGCCTGGGAACGGAAGGGGAGGGGCGGAGGAGGCCTAGCCCTAAATTTGTATTGACCCTATGGGTGTTGACTGGAAAGAGACGACCAAAAAAGCCTATCATTCCACTAATCCAACCATAAAAGGGCCTCCATTGTTCCTTTTTTTTGTTTCCCTTGACTAGTTCTAATATTTCATGCTTTGCCCTTGAATGCGGTTGAACATACAACACACACACGCACACACACACACACACACACACACACACACACACACACACACACACACACACACACGCGCGCACGCGCGCACGCACGCACGCACGCACGCACGCACGCACGCACGCACGCACGCACGCACGCACGCACGCACGCACGCACACACACACACACACACACACACACACACACACACACACACACACACACACACACACACACACACACACACACACACACACACACGCAACGCAGACGCATTCTTTCGAAACGTTCATGTAGCGCTGCTACCTGGAATGATAAAAAACTTCATACCGGTCTTATTCAGTATTGACCCGTCTGAAACAATATACGTCGTCAATAGCCTGACCCGGCGAAGATGTTGAATAGCCTCATGGTCATTGAAGGCACGGGATTTAGTCATGATACTAATAATAACCTGTTCAAATACCACAAACTTTGGAAACACAATATTCTGCAATATCGTGTGCACCGCATCTAAGCAATCAATTCCCGGTGGTAGTGATCATGGCAACAAAGAGGTGATCGTTGGCGCGATCACGAGTGCTGGACACGTGACGTCTCCTGCAGTAACGTGACAGCACCATGGCATCAAATAACACCGCACTTATGTATTTACGATAGTGTGCTAGGTAGTATACCTCTATGGTTGTAATATTTAAAAAAAAAGAAACTCCCTATTGACTGTGTCAGCTGAAAGCCCTATGCTGTCAATGGAAAATATTTGTCTGTGGTCAAAGATACGAGTGATTAGGCTTATGAGTACATTCTCAAGAAACTGCATTTAAAACAAAATCGAATGACAAGTTTTTTCCGGCCCACTGGGCTAGGGATAGGCCATGGCTGGGCTGTCGAAAAATGGTCATAACCAGGACAAGGAGTAATGGATGCATGTTGAAATCTAGGTTCATTCGAATTTGACCTGAAATGGCCCCTGGACTGCCCACACTACACTAGTCATATGTTTCTGATGCACTGAGATTTACCAAGGCTAGCAAGTTGAGGTTAGCGACTTGATGAGATTAGCCAAGAGTTGCCGCGGAAAGCGCAGCATATGTATGGGAGTCGGGGCGAAAGAAAGCAGCGAAGTAATCCACACGCGTTGCATTGTTTCAGTGAGAGCTGCTAATGCTCTGGAATCAAGCAAGAACTTAGTGGTTGAAACCAGGAAGAGATGTGGATCAAGATGAAAGTGCCGCACGTCAGGTGTAGCACCGGATACACCAATCGTGACATAAATCATCGTATTTTGGCATTACAGCATTGGAAGGCGCTTATTCCGAGCACTTAGTGGTTGAAACCCAGGAAGAGATGTGGATCAAGATGAAAGTGCCGCACATCAGGTGTAGCGCCGGATACACCAATCGTGACATAAATTATCATATTTTGGCATTACAGCATTGGAAGGCGCTTATTCCGAAAGTTCGTTCCACGCGAACTTTGTCCTTCGTTCGTTGGTGCTGAACACTGGTTTACGGGGTCTGTTTTAGCTCTCTGAAGTCCTTTCAGTGGTGTTTTTCATTGACGTGTGCAGGATTTATTGGCGTATGTGTCCGGTATAAACTGAAGCATCGTCGCAAATATCATTAACTCGGCCTTTGACGACCTGTCTCTGAATCTTTTGGAACAAATGAGTTGATCAGGCTGATCGAAACGAGGAAGATACACACGGATCGTACCACCCCGACACGTACCGAATTGTTCTCTACCTGCCAGGCCGAAGGTCACGGTTTTTCGGAGGCCCAATATCATGTGTAGAACGAAACGCGACGCTAATTTATGGGCTTCATCTTGAACAGGTCAGGTCATGTTGAGAGTGAATACACCGTCCCTGATGTCTTCAGAGCGCGGTCGCTTCTTATCATCGATTCGCCTCATGTTAACGTGATCTTGAAAGGCATGCTGTTTTTGTTGACGTTCTGTGGTTTCGTGATGCAAATTATGGCTCATGAGTAAGATTTGATCATGATGTAGTCGTCAAAACAAGACATCTACACGAATAATTTCTTAGTCAGGTCGACATGGCATACAGCATTACCTGACCCTCTCAATAAATCATCGCAATCTTATGATACAGGCCAGCACCCACAAACCATCCACGGCACCGACAGGCCACGGATCTGCAACCTTAGCCACCCACCTAACCGCCGTGCAGACAACATTTAACAGGTTCGAAAGACACCTGTAGCATATTGCTGTCCAACTGGTGATACCTTGGCCTGACCTTGCACGAAACCGACTCCAATTTCTTAACACAAATTGCCTTCAATATTTGTTAACAGGCCCTGAACCAGAAGCCTAGTTTTGCGAAATGATGCTGAGGGAGGAGTGAGGGGACTGAGGAGCTGAAAAATGAGGAAACCTTTCTCCAAAATACGTCAGCAACAAGCAAACTTCACAGGTTTAGCTACTTCTCAAAGTGTTGGGGGAGGGGTGGGAGCCCAAGTTAGGGAGGCTGGAGCCCTGACTGGAATGGGAAGTGGGGTTGGGGGTGGGGGAGCTCTCTCAACTGAAGAAGAACCACAGCCCTGCCCTTTACCTTTTACCCCTGGCGGCATCCGCATTATTAGCCCTGGCGGCATTCTCACTATTACCCATGGTGGCATCCGCATTCTTACCCCTGGCGGCATTCGCATTATTACCCTTGGCGGCATTCGCATTATCACCCCTGGCGACACTCGCATTATTACCCCTGGCGGCACTCAGCATCATTACCCCTGGCCGCACTCGCACCATTACCCCTGGCGGCATTTGCATTGTTACCCCTGGCGGCATTCGCATTATTACCATTCGCGGCATTCGCATTATTACCCCTGGCGACATTCGCATTATTACCCCTGGCGGCACTCGCATCATTACTCCTAGCGGCATTTGCGTTGTTACCCCTGGCGGCATACGCATTATTAGCCCTGGCGGCATTCGCACTATTACCCCTCGCGGCATTCTCATTATTACCCCTCGCGACATTCGCATTATTACCCCCTGGCGGCATTCGCACTATTACCCCTGGCGGCATTCACATTATTACCCCTTGCGGCATTCGCATTGCTACCCCTGGCGGCATTCGCATTATTATCCCTGGCGGCATTCGCATTATTACCCCTGGCGGCATTCGCACTATTACCCCTCGCGGCATTCGCATTATTACCCCTCGCGGCATTCGCATCATTACCCCTGGTGGCATTCGCATTATCAACCCTGGCGGCATCCGCATTTTTACCCCTCGCGGCATTCGCACTATTACCCTTGGCGGCATCCGCATTATTATCTCTCGCGGCATTCGCATTATTACCCACGACAGCATTCGCATTATTACCCATGGCGGCATCCGCATCATTACCCCTGGCGGCATCCGCATCATTATCCCTGGCGGCATTCGCATTATTACCCCTGGCGGCATTCGCATTATTACCGCTCGCGGCATTCGCATTATCACCCCTGGCGGCATTGGCATTATTAACCCTGGCGGCATTCGCATTATTACCCTTGGCGACATCCGCATTATTACCCCTCGCGGCATTCGCATTATTACCCCTGGCGGCATTCGGCACTGGTGTAACAATTGCGTGGAGCTGTAACACCGATAGGTAGGAGGGGGAAGGCGTTAATCTCCGCTCCTTATCAGTGGCGAGGTCAATGACGATGTCCCAGCGGAGGAAGTGTAATTAGGCCTTCGATGATGACGGTATGGGACACAGATCCAATTTCCACGAAAGCATCCAAGACATGCTAAAAATATTATGAATGTAGGGGCTTATGTTTCTTGTGAGTCACTGGAGCACGCCAATGCATCAGACCTGAACGGAAAGGAATTATGACAGCAGACTAGCAGGTATTACAGCGACGCTAAATATACGCGTAGCTGTTCGCAGGGGCTTCAGCTGAATGTCATTGCTCACTCCCCGCGCAGACCGCACAGACTCCGATATCCGCCCGAGCCGAGGCGTTTTCTCCGTCTACCGCCATCGCAGCACTCCTTACCTGTGCGGCCGTCGTCGGCAACTGTCAAGGGCCGGTCACCAGTCATCGCAGGATCTAATGGTGGGGTCGGAACAAGTAAAGGGCAGCGGATAGCCCTAGTCGGTCCCGCCTCAAAATCTTCCTTGTGACATACGGCACGTGACTCATGACGTGATATGCTTTAAAAACATCAAGTTCTTGAAAAAACTTAAAGGCGCTTAAGTTCGTGTAATGCCTGTTAAGACTTGACATAGGCACCAAACGAAGAGACGTTTTCACATGTTTCACAATCATACCATGATGTTACGAGGGCCAAAGCACGAGATCAGGTCAATATCGTGTAGGCTGAGAGGCAGTCAACTCATATCATGTGATTTTTTGGGCTCTGCTACCTTACGTGATGCACATAAGCCATTTGCTCGTAAACGTGTAAACTATACTATTTTGCTTGGTGCAAATAGGCACCAAAATAATTTTGGGTTCATGATTACGCGTTGACTTCCACGAGACCTAATAGTGACCTGGTGTGATCTCACACGTGACTGACGCTGACTGGCAGATAGTCACACCAGTCAGGAGATTACACCCAAACAGTCGACAATAGGAAGGGGAAATGCGATTTACTGCATTTGTAGGCAATAATCATCGCGCCAGCCTTTATAACTGACATTATGACTCAGTGACATGCTGCAATATCATACAAAGTCCCCCCCAATATGTGTCAAATTGAGTGTACTTCATGCGTGAAATGCCTATCGCAGCTTTCAAGGGAAATTTGAAAGTGAGCTCTGAGGCTCGATGTGAAGGGCATTTTTGACTCGCCCCTCACGCGCGCGCTCGCCCACGCGCTAGGTGGATATCGATTTGACCCCCAAAGTATTTTCCAAGATAGCCTCCGAACTGCGTCGCTTTGCCGCGCTAAAATTCGTGGAGCTGTAGGCAACCGAATAGCTGATCTTTTGCCATGCAGCATGAATGCAGGTTGTGAGATTGCTGGCTTAGGCAGTCAGGTCAAAGTCAAGGCATGGCTGTTCCTAGGAAACAATTCCTAGGGAATCGACTGATCTGATGCGACTACGGGGCGTTTAACGAAGTTTAACGAAGAAAGAAGTAAGAAGTAACGAGGGTAAGACTACGTTTAAGGAAGCCATGTCTCTTTGAGATAAAGTTTTAGATAGTGAGACGCTTAAATTTGGGATTACGATCAACTCCACTAACCTCAGGTTGGGTATGACAGTCAGACTGAGGTCAGACAGAGGTCAAAAACAAGCTGCTCTCTTCCTGGAGGACTTGCTGTATGGGGTAGTTGTTGACAGCCATTTTATATTTCTTGATCACTGGAACAGGTAAGTCATTTGGACTTCAGAAAGGAAATTGGAAATCACTGTACAAAAATGGTCCGATAAACCATTTTTAGGAAACCCTCTGTCTGACCTAACTCTTGACCCTTCTTTAAATACAAACTGAAAACACATGTTTTTTGGTCACCGTAACCTTCTGAATGTCGAGCAAGGTAATTGGCTCGAAGGGGACATCAATGACATTTTGCTTACTACAAATGCATAGGTTAAAGCTGATTCCACGAAGAGGTCTGAGGACCTATTTTACTCGGTCATGACCTAGGAGCTACAACACTTGACACGAGTGGGTTTATGCAAAGGCTTGCCCACCCTGTGAATTTGGTGTCTCTAGTTCTCTTAGCTCTTCAGATCTCAAATTAAAGCCACACCTGAGCGCGTTCCGTTCAACTGGCCACCCGGGAGAGTGTAAATTAGGCCAGCCGTGTTCGCTGGGAAACCTACAAGCACGTGTGGGGAGCGGCGAGCATACCTGACGTGACATAACCCCTAGAGCAGGATTTTGCAAAGGAAAAATGTATAAATTGTGCCTATGTTAAAGAAATGTGATGTGTTGCCGCTGCCACACCGGCCTTACCCCATTCTTCACCTGCATACGAACATTTATCTCAGTCCGCCTTGATAGCTTGGCTCATTCAAGTCTCCCGCAATACATTCATGAGCGCGGAGTGTCCAGTTACGCACCAATCGATGCCGATCGCGTGGTGCACCAGGTCATCAGCCAGCGTGACCTGTGGTCCCTTGTTGGGAGGCCGTCGCCGCGTTGGGCGGGCGCGTGCTAGCCACCCATGGACGTGACACGCCTTGCAAGACGACGCCGGCTCCTTGTCCGCCCGCCCGCCCCCTCCGGCGCAGATCTGTCCGTCCCCCGCGGCTCGTGCGCCAATATACCCCGAGCTGGCCGACCGTCAATCCATAGCCGGCGGCGATTGACACGTGGGGGTGCGGCCCGCCCTCGGCCACCGCCCCAGCTGCCAATCACATCATGCCGGCGGCGAGCCGTCCCAAGAGGAACCCGCCGACATGTCAGGCCGCGGACGCCAGCGGCCTACCCAGGGTTGGCGGCTCGACGCGGCCCGCGATCTCTGAAATGGCAGCTGCGGCAGGGCCGGCTGAAGGATCGATCTCAATGACCAATAGATTGCCAGCTCATTATGTTGCCAGGCCACGAGAAAGCTGCATTTGGCGTCCCTCGTCATTGCCGGCCGCGGGTGCGGGCGCTGGAAACAAGCAGCAGATTCATCCATGAATCGCAAGTCACCGGATGTGTGGCACCAACGTGCTGAGATAGCAGCGGCATAACATATGTGTACATGACCTTCTGCTTCATTGAATCAGACATCGTGCCCCACTTTGGGCGCGTTTCGCCCCTCCCCGTATGTGGGGGCGGATCTAGGGGGGGCCGCGGGTCATGTCCTCCCCCCCCCCATTGGGTCCCGAAACAGCCCAAAGGCTCTGAAGGTGCCCGAAGCCGGCCGAGCAGATGCAGTTTTTTAACACAAACGGGACAAAATTGGACGTCTTTGGGCTTCCAGAAGACCAAGAAAAGTCACAAGCGAAAGTGAAAGGCACATGGGCCAACGAAAATAATTATTCACTGATTGAGAGAGTGGTGATTGGGATAATTGAAAGCTCATCACGCCGTCCAGAGGCCCTACGCTGTTTCCTGGGACCCATATGCCTATTTTCGCCGTGCATAGCCTTTTATGCCTGCGCACCGTGAGACTCCAGGGGGTCTCTCAATATTACATGCTCCCACCTCTGACAAAATCCGGATCCGCCCTTGCCCGTGAGTGTGCTCTGCTCAGGCAGTTGTATGAGCTCTACCTTGCTCTCTTGGGTGCCCTTTCGTGTTGTGAGCGCTGCAGAAAATGTGCGCTCAGGTGCGCCTCTGGTGCTGTAAATTTACGGTTTTTCTACGAGGGTTAGGGTCCCACGTGCCTCCCGAGTGCGTCTCCGTTATCCGCTCGACCATGAGCGAATGTGGCCTCCTATAACAGTTCAGATGTCTCTTTGAAAAAGACCACGAGCAGTGCTGCCCTTCGCGTGAGGCATCAGCTGGTTTGGCACCCCGTGGCGTGCGTGACCCCTGGTTTATTTTTGCCCGTAGACGTGAACATGATGGCTGACACTTGATTGAAATCTGAGTGAAGCGTCGATTTTTGATAAGCAAACAACAATATTGTGTTAGTGGGGCTTGGTCTGGTCTAGCTTCACCCCAGCTGTCACACGAGCCTGACAGAGCACCAACCGAATGCGTTCCTCCTCACCTCGGCGCGGAGTAGATGTGACCCGAAAGCCGAGATTGGTGTATTGCTCGCCGCAAACCATGAATAAGATGCCACCAAGCACAGTGGTTGGAATGTACTTATTTCAAAGCAAACGAAATTGACGGAATCGCACGCCAGACACATGAAGGCCTGTGGCCACCGTGCCAAAGACGCCCGCTCCTGTTAGCCCAGCACAAAGGACTCGAATCGGCAACCTTCCTTCCGCTGCGCCGACCTTCCTGACCGCTGCGCCCACGGTATCCCGTGACACACAGCGCTGCACGGTGATTTAGGGCCAGGATCTGTTCGCAGCAGAAAAGCAGCGTCTCGGACTGTCTATAGGCGTCCCCATATGCGTCGGCCGTCCGGGCCGCCCAGCTGACTTACGACCGCGGGCATATTTCATTATGCTGCCGGAAGCCGCGCCGCACAGAGTGAGTAGCGCGGCCGCGCCGGCGCGTGGCTGAGCGGCGAGCCACTTTCATTAGAGATCACGCCAGCTTCGGCTCTAGAGGTACGTCATAACGCCGACAGGCAGCGCGCGCCCCGTGACGTCGGCTTGTGAGCTCGCCTTTACCGGCGGCCGGCCGTCCGCTGGCTGACTCCGTGCGGGCCACTGGCCGCTGCCGGCGCGCCGACGCGTCGATGAGCTGCGGCCGCTGGCGCGTAGAGCCCGCTGGAAATACAGCAGCGGTCGTGCGGGCGCTGTTGAGGACGGCAGTGGCGCATGAGCTGTTCCGGGTGGGATGTGTGGTGACAGCCGTCACCGACCCGAGGCTGAGGCCCGTGTGTGGTGGCAACGGCGGTCACGCCCTAGGCTTGACACTACCAGCCGGACAGAGATGAGGATGACCCGGATATATCCTCCATGCGTGGCTTGTGGTTCACTAAAGATGCCTCGTCTCGCATCCGCCAGTCAATTGGTCTATCAAAGGAGCCTGGCTCAGATCCTCGCTGCAGGTTTTTAAGCTAGAGACGCAATTATCGCTGGGCACGGCCGTTCGATAAGGAAGCAGTGGCGTGGTTCCCGGATCCTCAGCTGTCAAAAACGTCACTAGTGTGAAGAGGTGTTCGCGATCATCAGACGCCACCAACAT
This sequence comes from Pollicipes pollicipes, assembly GCF_011947565.3. Classification (NCBI taxonomy): domain Eukaryota; kingdom Metazoa; phylum Arthropoda; class Thecostraca; order Pollicipedomorpha; family Pollicipedidae; genus Pollicipes; species Pollicipes pollicipes. Next base: position 181,589 of record NW_023596906.1, read on the forward strand.
CCTGCTGGGTGCTACGTGGCACCAATGCAGAGTTTTTTATTACTATTTCTTATTATTATTTATCTATTCTTTATTCTTTATGATTATTTATATATTTTTATTATATATATATATATATATAATTTTTTATCTAGTCTATTATCATTATTTATGTTATTTATTATTTCTTTAAGCTTTCAAGCTACACCTAATTTCTTGCTGGCATAACACCAGACGAAATATTCATGTTTTTCGTTTCAGGCGTTACCTCATACAAATGATCCAAGATTGTGCCGCAAATGATTGTTCCTTACTTGTGCTGATGTGTGCAATACCCTCGAACAGCTGTCATCTCACCTGAGCTTTCACGTCAGTGTTGTCTTGTTCACAGCGCAAGCCAAATGCATTTTGTTCGATCCAGTCCAACCTGCATCCGGCCAGGAAGCACACACATCCGATCCACATCCATGGTCCACGGATGTTCTCCAAAGCAGACACCATTCGAATCCTCAAATTATGCCAATGTCTAGTCCGGCCATGACAGCAAAACCGTCATTTTCGACAACATGCTGGCTTGCAAGGCATACATATTTTTATGAGCTTATGACATTTTTGTTTAAGTAGGAATTAATTACTCAATGATGCGGCTCTAGTAATGCACTTTGGTACACAGCAGGGTGTTTCGAAAATGCATGAAAGTGTTTGACTGTGTTCCATGGGTTCCTGTAACGTGAGTTAGGCTGTAGATAGCCCCGAAAGTCAAGCGATATTTATGGAGCAATAAACTTGAACGTTTGTGAAATAGAGCTCGACACGAACACATCCGAGGCGTCACTGTCGCCGTCGGCTTCAACATGGATTTTATGTGACCATGACTAAATTTCGCTGTGTGCTCCTCTCTGCGAGGAGATGGGGCATCCAGCTATACTCACTTATATCTAACAGCGGCCTTTAACACATTCTGAACAAGGGTCGGCCTAGGTCAAAATGTTGTATGGGAGGGTGACGGTACCGTGCATTTCTTTATTATTTACGCTTCATATTGCCATTCATGAATACAATAGACCAATAGCAATAAGCTCGCCATGTGACGAGTCGTGTTCTGGCGTTTCACCTGCCTGGCGCGGTCAACTTAACCGATACTGCACTGCACAAGTATAAACATTGTTCACTGGAGCATGGTTGAAGTTCAGAAGTAACTGAGATGAGTGCCCAAGGAGTCGCATCGCGACACTCGACACAGTGGAGAGTGTAGATATTTGAACGCCGTCAATCATCGAAAGCAAACGAGGCCGATAAGTCGCTCTTCGTCTGACTGTGGTCGTGATTTTGCTCGAATAACAGTATATCTCCGATTGCGTCCAATCTTTTCCCCGGGGCGTTCTGTCAATGTTTTTACCCACCACTCGAGCTCTGTGGTTGACAAAGGATATCACTGAAGTCTGTGGGCCTTGCTGGTGTTTTCCCGGCCCACCGCTGCTGTCTGCCAGCTCGTGCGGTCTTTGTGCAGTTTTGCCGTGAAGCTTATCGTGGGGATGACGGACCACTTGACTTCAGTTTGTTTCCCGTCTCCAGTCAAACGCAGCCCTGTTTGGGCATCTGTCCGCCGCTCTAAAGCCGTTTACTTTAGTCCCGACCGCTGATCGGCGATCATTGCTGCTGGCACGTTCTAGATAAAACCAAGTATGGAGGAAGCTCTTCGACCTGTTGGATACGTCGCTGTGCTGGCAGCTCCGATTCAGCACAAGGAACTTCTTCCTGGGATGACAAATACAGACTGTATTATTAGAAATTCCGATGTTTTTCAATGCGGGCATTTCTGGGATCAGCGCCAACGCTAAGCAGCTCTTGCCACGGAAGCCCTAACCCTACAAACATTCTGTGGCGGAGGCTAAGCAGTGAATGGTAGCATTTTGTGACGGAAGCTTAAAAGTGAATGGCAGCACTTTGTGGCGGAGGCTGAGCAGTGAATGGTAGCATTTTGTGGCGTAAGCTTAACAGTGAATGCCAGCATTTTGTGGCGGAAGCTAAGCATGCCATAACGCTGGCTCTAATCGAGTGAGCTACCGAGATTAACAACGGGCTTCGAGTGCCAAATGTCATCGATCTCGCATGATGCAGCTCTCCCAGTTCAGTCCCAAGTAAGCCAGCTGATTCAGCCTGAATTACTTGATTTCTTTCTTTTTAGATGCATGCATTCTTACATACATACATACATTTTTATAGATACAGCTGGTCTTGGCCTGTGTCCCGCTGTGGATTTTTTGTGATATTATGGACCTGGCCGCGCATGATCGAAACGGAAACAAAGTCAGTGTAGTCCGATATTCTTACATGACATTACAACATTGCTAGCCCGACTCTTGGGTGTGACTGAATTACTAGTTTCATCATTGGCTTCGTTGAAAACGTGTCTCAGGGCGTGCTGGTTATCATGAACGTCATATGTTGACTTCTGAGATGGTTTTTCAAGATCAGGCTCTGTCCCGCAGTTTACACCGACTTTGCCCCCAGACACAGCATTGAGAAGTTTGGAAACTCTTTTCGATTATATTCGGCACTCGTAATCTATGGCGGCATTCGATAGGATATTACTATTGGATCATATTACGACAAATCGACGGCGGTAAGTCGCGTTTCCGCACGGCGCCTCCCTCTCAAATTTAACGAACATATGTCTAAGAAGAAATCACACGGCCAAAACACAATTCCGCACGTTTGAGAGCCGTGCGGCATATTGATAAGAGACTAGGAGCAAACCAAAAGACCTAATGACGTCACAATCCCTACGTTTAAATTTGCTCTAGCAAACCAAGTTTGTGAAATATGATGTTTGGTTCAGGTGCATCGGAAAGCTTCATAATAATATTGTTCTGAAACATGGGTTAATGTACCATTCAAGGCCAACTAAATACATGCATGAACCTAGTTTGGCACTTTACCTCATTTTCTGAAAAAACATGGTGCCTTCGATTTTCTTAAAACTAATGTACAGTTGAAGACTAAAGCATTGCCGTTTTGTATCGATGAGACCTCTTCCAGATCGGTCACGAATCGAATTTGAACACTGGCGGATCACGCACAGCGGCACGCAGTGAGCCGACCGGCCGGTATCGGGGAACCGGGCGCGACCGGCTCACCCCGCTGAGAACTATAACCGGGACCTTGAAACTGACCGGACCACGGGACTATGTATGGGTGAGAAATGCATTTTGTTTGACCTAATGTATCTACCATCCGTCCCGAGTCACGTAGATGCCCATATGTATTTTAACGGCACTGTGTGCAGGCATATATTATCAGTTCCAAAGTCGTCGTTTATAACCGGATATGTCACTGATCACTTGTTCGTGTCGGTTTGTGTAAATGCAACAAATTAAAGCAAGCAGGCTCAAATCGTTGGTTACTCACACCGCACTGCGGGTTTTTACGACTAAATCGCTACATTTCATTTTTTCGCGCTGCATTTATCCGTCACGGGATTACTTTGGATGTTCGAGTGGTCATGGCCATTGGTGCAACTGCAACTGAGTTGTGTTACCCTAGGGCTAATGAGGACTGTAGCTGAACGCTCTCTTCAGCGTTCGCGCGTTTGTTGAACCTGTGTTCCAAGCGCTGTTTCGCTTTGCAGATTTTATCAGCTGTGTCGTAGATAAAAAGTATGCCTACGAATTGAAATGAAACAAGTTTGAGTCATTTAGATTTCAAAACAAGCTACAGGATTATGCGTAGATAGTGTGCACGTCGGTGGATGGCAGATGAGCTATGAGTAAAACGCACGAATTGTCCCTCTCAATGTTTTGCTCCGGCGAACATTTCATTAACTGCGTCCACAATTTATATGTTCACTATCCCGCCATGTTGTCGACGCAGCCGAGAAACGATGATTACGATGTCAAAGTGAGCAGTGGACAAATGTTCTATCATGGCTTCCGTGACAGCACCCACCTTCCTTCGATCCTTCGTGAGCCGTTACGTTTCCAAAAGTCCCCTGCGGATGTGAACAGTTCGTTCACGAGTGCGGTGCCGTTGTCAATCTGACGAATAATCTGAACATATGGTTTGAATTTGTGCTAAATTCGGCTGCACAAATTACTGCCCACAAGTGCTGTCATCATTATTATTGTACTGGATTAACGAACGCAGACAAGTGTGTATGTGGGGAGAGAGGGAGGGGACGCGTCCATCCCGCCTTTTGAGAATTTCCATGAATAAGGAAATAAGACTGTTCTAACATGAATGGACATATTTTTCCTGGCGTAGACGTTTTCATGTGCTGATGTTCCAGCGCGCGCCTTGAAATCATGCTCGCGAGAATCATGAATCATGAATCAATCATAAATCGCGAAGTCGCTATCTTGTGATCCGGGTTCGCACTTTCGCGGCTGAGCTCGATCATGCCGTTGACCCGGAGCTTTTGTCCATAGAGTATGTGGCTCCGACACACCCACTCCTTGACGGGGCTACATCAATGATTAAAATAGCGCGAGACGATGCTTTTACCGGCAAGCCGTATGGGATTCATTACAAACTTCTACCGCACCCAGTTGAGCGAAGTTCTCCTCTGGAAACTGTCGGTGGGTTTGCAAAATTTCCCACTTTGTGCTTCAGGTGAAATGTCTTTACCCATGTTTTCAGTTTCGCACGGCAGTTCCGTGTATCTGTGACAATTTGACCCGTGCCAGGCCTGGGGTCTGAGGCAGCCACGCCCGGCCGGGAGGGAAGAAAGTTGAATTCCCCCCTGGAATTCCCAATTTCAAGACGCCGTATGAGAAAAACAAAGACACTGCATTGAAGGTATCATCAAATAAAAAAGAATACACACCAAACGTGCGACCTTAGGTCAAATGTGAGGTAACCAGAGGCCACGAGAGATAAAAAACCGTCGTTGCTACAGAGACGGTTGCAGATACAGTCTATTCTGACCATTTCTATTTTCCCACATGGGTCAGGTCAGATCGGGTCAGCATCCAAAATTGGTCTACCAGTAGCCTACAAGAACAAAATTATTTCACAATGTGCTTCAGACTAAGTTTGCTTTATTAGGTGCATCTGTGGGACATAAGCATTTCAGACACAAAAATACTGTTTTAGTTTTACCTAGTGGTCAGCTGTGGTCAACTTAGATCGAACTTACAATACTTCCCAATACAAAATTGATGTGCTAAACAGGTCTACGTGACCAGTGCAATGCTTTTCCGTGGTCAGAGATAGTTTGTTGCACATCTACGGGTACTCAAGATAACATGGCTGTAGTCTGCATTATACATAGTCCCTTCGACGCTTGGCAACGTATTTGTAGCAAACTGAGAACAGGTACGCTGGTACATGAAATAATACGCCATCAATTTCACAAGCACAATAAGGAGGTCGTCACACGCGTGGCACTCATCCATCTAGCCTCCCCGCTATTAGCAGCATAGGTCATTGACTTTAAATTACCTCAAATGGCCTTGTATGTGCGCACATGACCTACCGTGCCCTCATTATGCATGAGAATGATATCACAACGTGTTTTCAGTGGAGTATTCGAATTCTGCGTCCAACAGTTCTCACAAGAACTGCCTAACTGGAGTTCAGCATGCGATTTGCAGCAGGTGCCCAAAGAGGTAGGTCATTGCCTGCACCAAGGTCATGTGCTCTGTGGTCATAAGATGGTTCTGCATGTAAGCTAGTGCTGTTTACTCATATGCAAGCACCAAAACTACACAAGAGTACGTACAAATTTGTATTAGTTATGAAAAATAGCAAAAATTGACCCGATTTCGTCTCGCTGACTTCACTTTTTATAAAAAAATCTGAAGTATTCAAACTATACGCACTATGATGTCCAATTACTGCAACGGGTTTGGAATATGAAAACGACTCACAAAACTTATGTGCGGTCAAAGTTTTTGGAGCCTGACCTCTTTGACCTGACCTTGGATCACTGATCTTGGTAGATCAAAACTTCAAATGCGCACAAGGGATCCCTACTTGATAGATGAACAGATACTGGAAAATTCGTGTTGCTGCAAGCGTCGATTTTTTAGGTGGCCTCGGAAATCCGTCGGCGGAGTCGACTTCTCCCGGTCGGGTGCGGGTCTACAAGTTAGTGACCTTGTTTGTGATGATGGAAAATGTTGGTGATGATGGCAAACTCTTGTGAAGTCCTTGACTCATTTTACCCGATTCATTTTCATGAGTTTTCTCTTAAAACAGTTGCTGAAAACGATAAAACTATAAGTCATCATTTTCCCGAACCCTCTTTCATTTTCCCGAACTCTCGGCAACACGGCTTTACGAGCACTGACTCTTGAGCCCTAGCCTGTTTTATTTCAGAGCTGGTGTCAAATAGGTGCTTACTGCATCAAATTCAGTAAGTGCGGTTCCAGTTGTGCTGGATCAGCACACAAGATGAATTCACTCCGTCTCAAGGTCAGACTGGACAAACTGATGTAATATTTTATCATGTTGTGCTGTTCATCTACACCATTTGTAACGAACAAAAGATGCGGACGGTCGACTACCGCACTCGTCATTCAGACGTTGTTCTCGAGTCCCCGGTAAAGTCTGGTTGGTCTGTTTTGATTTGACCGGACCTTCAAACCTGACCCAATTTCAAAAGAATCTAATGTAATCCTAAATTTCATTGTCTTATTATTTAAGAAGCTATATCAAATATGTATGGCTTTGTCTTACAGTCCGTTGTCGCGTCGCATTTAGCGATTCGCCAGAACTGACCTTCGCTGACAGCCACGGCCTGCGTTTGACCTGCCATAAGTTACATGCCTCATAAGGTGCACCTAATTTTGCATACCAAAATATTCGACATTCAACTGCATACAGCTATGCAGCGTTTGACGTGAATACGTCACGTCGTTCGCAAATTATTCCGGAAAAATCCCCGGAGTCAAACTCCCCACCTGAGTGCTTCCTAGTCAACAATGAAATGCTAATAAACGTCCCAATCCAACGCTGTACCTTAAACACCGCTGCCAATCAAGTCCACTTGACATCTGTTGGACTGAATCGCATTGTAAGCTTCACTAGGTCAACACAGTCCGCCTCGTGCTCTCATCTCACGAAGGCAACGTAACGCAACGCTGGCGGCATCGGGTGCCGGGAATCGCACATATGATAACATGCTCGACTGCAGAGCTCCTACGACCCATATCACTGCGCTCGTCATTAGGGTCGTCACTGCTCACGCTGGCCTGAGAGGTCACCGGGCAACGCTGCAGATGGCCGTTGCCGTGGCCACCTCCGACGCATTTTTGTGACCGGAAATCCGACACTGCTTGAGAGCGAGAATGACGCGCACGCGAGGCTGGTTGGCATTATGCGAGCTTTTTCTGCATCATCCCGTCTGCATCTGAGGCTACAGAGCGCACTGCCGTTCCGGCCTCTGCAGATTCTGCTTAAAATAGCCAGCAGTCTGAGCTGTAGCGGTGGGTGGAGGTCATAGAGACGGCGCGACGTTCGGTAAACGGACTTTTTTGGGCTCTTTTCTTGCAGCGCAGCCACCTTCGCTCACTTTAATACACCACGACTGGAATACGATAGCATAAGTTAAGGCACCTAGTGATGTTAAGGTTGAATTACGAATTAGGTTTATGTAAATTAAGTTGCGTTACCCCGTTCTTAAGTTCAGCGTAACGAAAAAAAAATATAATCCTTCAGGTGTTTGACCGCTTTTACGGGCACGGGCATTCTTGTCTATAGTTCGCAACGTCATGATGCTAACGGTGCGCTAAGAGCAGTAATTTCCCTCAGCTCAGCGGCTGCGGCAGAACGATCCCACGTTTGAGAGAATACCTGGCCACGGGGTCAAGTTTAGCATGCTAGCCTGATTGAGTTATGAGCCGGTGCAGCGTCGACCGTAGAGCGCATGGTACGCCCCGTCCCGAAGCTCCTCCACGGTGTCCACTGGTGTGCGATGGGGAGACGTTGATGACCTGATCTGCCAGCCTTCTGAGGCGGGCGGGCGGCGGCCGTCCGTCCGCCTTTGTCCCGGCCCGGCCGCGGCCGCCTCCAATCCATCAGCCCCGCCGCCGATGAGCGATAGCACGCCCCGGTCGCCGATACGGACGCCCCCATCTATCGTGTCCGCTATTACCCACTGCCACCGGCCGGTAACAAAGCGACGGCGCCGCCCCGCGCGAGGGAGGGGGCGGCCCTGAGGTCGTCGGTGCCGACGCGGCCGGGTCAGTCGGTCGTCCCCGGCGGCGGAGGCAGTGTGTCGAGAGCGCGGGCCGGAAGGAGGACGCCGACAGCAGGCTCCGTCGCCTCGTCTGTCCTCCCAGTGCCGGTGAGCTGGCCGATCACGGATCAGTGCCGGTGAGCTGGCCGATCACGGATCAGTGCCGGTGAGCTGGCCGATCACGGATCAGTGCCGGTGAGCTGGCCGATCACGGATCAGTGCCGGTGAGCTGGCCGATCTCGGATCAGTGCCGGTGAGCTAGCCGATCTCGGATCAGTGCCGGTGAGCTGGCCGATCACGGATAATCAGCCGTGGGCCACCGCGTCGGTACGCCGAGCTGGAGACCCGCGAGAGGGATCACGGGCGTTCGACCAGAATAGTCTGGATCCGCTACGCCAATGCGTTCCGAAAATGCATGACTTGGGTGTTTGTTTTGCTGGGATGTTGTAGTAATGGGTGCGTGCCAGCGCCCATCAACCTTTATTCGATTCTTTGTTGTGTTTATCAGAAGATCGTGGCATGCCTGATGATAGTGCTTTGTGCAAAGCATAAGGTCGTGTCTTCATTATTGCGATGGCGATCGATAGATGTAAGTCAGCGCACATAAACGATATTCATGTTTGACGTACCTCACAGAAAGGGGGAATCGAATAAGCTAGTTGGCCAAAACCGGCTCAAACTTCCGATAAACGGCGGTGCATGTTTGGTTGGGCACCACGTAGCTGAGAATGAAGGTGAAACATCGCACGAGGCACGAGCTAGGAGGGCCATGCGTAGGTATCAAGGAGACAAAGGGATTGCTCATCGAAGTTCGATGTTTCCGATCGACCAACAGGGTTCTTATCTTAAAGCGAAGAAAGATGGTAAGGCACATGGAACACGAGGAACGTAAGGTAGAAAGAAAGAGAGAGAGAGAGAGAGAGAGAGAGAGAGAGAGAGAGAGAGAGAGAGAGAGAGAGAGAGAGAGAGAGAGAGAGAGAGAGAGAGAGAGAGAGAGAGAGAGAGAGAGAGAGAGAGCAACGCAGCTCACCACCAGCCAGAAATCCACCTTACCTAGCCAGAAATGAGAGATTTAGCACATTCTGCAGAGCGTATACTCGATATTGTACACCTGAAAGACTGTTGACCTACTGTGACACCGCAGCGGTGGCAGCGTAAGGACAGGTCCCAAGCAATGTTTTTGAGAAAGCCTTGCATTACACATAGTTGGGGGTCCAGCGCACAATAACGGTTCTGAATTATACGCCATATACAAAACTTAAATACATATGCCTGGTCTATTAAAATGACAAACGTCCCCGCAACCTCAAAAGCAAGCGGTTGAAAAGGGAGAAATGGGATGCGCGCCACACGTCCGATTTCTTCCGCAGGTCTCGGACCAGACAACAGCTTCAACTCAGGCGGCAGGGTAGCTGGGAAATGGTGAGAGCGGGTTACTAAAAGCTTGGGATGCCCAAGTTTCTCCAAAATGCTTGGGCAATGCTCGGATTTTGAGGGGGTTTTCCGGGAGGTAGATTTGGGACTGGCTTGGGAAGTGATTCTCAGTGCGTCATCGGCATGGGCTGCTCGGGGTGGGCAAGTAATCCTATGTCCGGCTGTTTAGGAAAATGTTGGCATAATTCAACTGTGAGCAGGCATTTTCCAGGGTGTGTTCGCCATGGGTACCTCGGGGAACGCTCCGAACACACTGCTTGGGGAAATATTGGGTAACGGTCGGGAACAGGTTGGGAATCCAAACAAAGCGTATCACATCCGGAGCTTATCTCAAGCATTGCTCAACTTTCGGTGATGGAACGGTCAGGATATTGCACTTGGTATCTGATTGGTGGGAGTTAAGGGAAGTGTTCCACATTTATGTGGGATGTTGAACTGAAATAAATGCCCTTCTCGAAGATCATTCGGTGCAGTTCACAGCCATGCCTTTCTTGAGACCTAAACCCCTCTAGCATTTTAGCTACAAGCCCACGAAGATGTGCAGACTATTTCGCGCAGAATATTTCAAGGTCATCTAGGCATGCATGACGCCATAACGTTATTCAAATCCTGGCATTACATTGGCCATGCGGCGATCAAGACCAAGAGAAGATAAGTGTCGAGTCGTTCACATCTGACGTTCATGAGCACGATTCGCAGGTACAGTGGTCCTCAATTGGCTCTCAACCAATGTTGCGCAAGTTACGACGACACGATCAAACAATGACACATCGAGGACCATATTTACTAAGGAGGGAAACTGTGTTGTCTGCAGCAGTCTTCTCCACTTAGGTATGAAAATAGTTACAAGAAAGCTTATTTAATTTTACACTATGCTTGTTCCAATATCTTCAAACGTGGAACATTCCGTTCAAGGTGGGGGAAGTGACAGTCGGTAATGGTGTCTGACGTGCTGTAGTGAATCATCTCCAGCAGTCCGCGACCGCCTTCTCAACGCGGGTGGAAGTCAGTGTGCCAATCTGTCCAATTGCATCAGTTTTCGCTGGATTGGAGCCAGCTCCCGCAGGTCAGACCTGTCTCACGGTTTATTATAGTGGCAGACTGACAACGTTTAATAGAATCCAACAGCTCCTAAACTTTGCCAGCAGGATATGTTTAGCCCACGTAGATTTGACCATGTCTCTGACCTGCGTGAGACGCTCCGCTGGATGTTGCCTCGACATATGGCAGAACTCCAAGTGGTCGCACTGGCTCACGAGGTAATGCCTCACTACGAGCCTGATGTGCTGGCCTGTTTGTCCTAAACCGCGATGCACTTGTGCGACCCACTCGGCAGGATAGGCCCTGCACCTCCTAGCCCGAGAACCGAGGCCGGTAGAACACGTTTCTGGTACTATGCGCCAGCATGATGTGATGCACAGTCAGCCAACATGACGCGCGGCGAGAACGCACCTGTTGAATAGGAGAGCTATTGGGAGACGATGAGGCTGTGTGATGGGTGTTTTGTATGGATGTGTTGTACTCGCGTGTTTGTACCTCCTGTGCTCCTGTATTGCTTCTCCTGGACTTCTTTGTTAGACTCATCCACATTTGATACTTAAAATCGAGTAAACCATTTCACTTTTGAAAGGCCAAGAGCTCGTCATAGGCTAACTCAGACTCAAGACTTAATGTACATGAATCTGACCCGTCGCTTAATATGAACATGAATCAGACTCGACCTTGAACGTTCTGTTAGTTTAGGATTCGGGCAAAGATCAAGAAAACGTAGCAAGACGCAACGCAGGCTTCAGTCAGATCCGAAACAATGCTCTCGGATCATACTCAGTTCAATACTTGACCATTGCTATACGCGGTTGGTTTCACCTCGGTTCCGTCACACAAAAGCCAGTCTCGAAAAACTGGAGCTACGAAGGCCCGTTACATTGTCACATTGGTGTGTTCACAGTGCTGCGGTAACTTTTGTGAGGGGGGGGGGGAGCGCTGGGGGCCGGTCACAAGCAGTATTTCAAATGATGAAGCTTGAAATGCACTTTAATTTCCCGAACTCGCCATCTTTTGAAAATGAAAATGGCACATAAGTTGAAATGAATGTAATGTTTGGACAACTTCTAGAAACTGTGCCAATAGATTGGTCGAAATCACGAGTACAAAAATTGAGGCACGGATGGTTCCTACTTAAATGCACCACATGCACTCCTACAATGTTGAGCTGGCTGCTTAACCTCACCGAAAACAGATATTCAACGAGAAAATCTTAACTGAAAAGCCTGCGACGAAATCCTTTGCAATTGGTGTTCAGGATCATTGTCCATCCCTCTGTCCGATGACTAAAAATAACGCTGAAATGTTCGCTGAGTCATTAAACGATGGTGCGTTTGTTCGCGAAAGCGAGGCCACTGTTTACCGAACGTTTATTACGAAAGCTCCCGGTCCCAAGCAGACAGCTCATTTCACAGACGTGCAGTGAGTGGCAGGCATTGCGGCCCAGACCGCTGCCCAGGGCCGCGTGGCGCTGGCGCGGCGTCAAGCAAGCCCCTTTGTTCCCGCTCGGCGGTTTATTGGTGGCCGAGCCTGGTCTCATCGGGATCGGCCGCCCAGCCCAGCCGGCCGCTGCCGCGCGGGGCGGTAACCAATTACGGATGTCATCAGCCGCTGAGCGGGGACCAATTACGGAGCGCGTCGCCGTGCCGATCCAGGACCGCACCAGATTAGCGCCGCTCCCCAAGCCGGAGGTGCACGCCGCGTGTCGTGTGTCTCCAGCCGGAGATACACGAGAAGTAGCACTTATTCGAAGCGAGCGCGGACGCGTGAGTCAGAATGGGATAGTTGGCGTTCGCTGAACTTACGATGGGGATTCTGGCAGAGCTGGAGTTCTAGAACATAAGCACTTCCTGCGAAGCGTTCTGCTCCATTCCTCTTCATTACAGGAGCTCAGGAACTTGCGTAGAGGAGGGAGCAAATGGATGTGGGCAGAAGAGATGAACGCCTTTTGGGCTGTTAGCCACCACTAACACCATGGGACCATTGCAAAAAATTATCCGGAGCTGGAAGGCAAACACCATGTTTTATCAAAGTTAACCAGGCATCAGGGTCGAGGACAAAATCTGCACCACTTCCTCGCTTTTTCAAAGAAGCATGCATTGAAAGCTGTTTCGATCGATTTTTGGTGCATATTGAGAGAATGCCACATCAGTTACAACGCGGTGCTGGTTTGCTTGTCACAGCCTAGCAAGGTGAGAATGGCCGTTGGCCGCTATCGCCGGCCGGTGCATTGACGGCCGCAGCGTGCTAGAACATCATTCCAATGGAGACAGGCTTCCGAGGAGCCAAATTTGCTCCCGACCACATTCTTCCCTTCGTGTGTCCGTAATACCTTTCTGTTTCTCGCGAACAGATACATTTTTGGTGCCACAACACGCGCGCTGGCTACCGAAACACGCTCCATTTTTAAAAGCCACCGGAAATTTTGACGTGGTTACACGGCAGCCGGAGAGACATCCTCAAAAAACCTTCGGAAGGTGGGAGAGGGGTCGCATCGCCCCACCCCTCGCCTTATGAGGGTTAGGGCTAGGGTGCCGCTTCCCTTTCCATTCCGGTCCCCGCGCCCTGGGTCACTATGCCCAAAGAATATAACCCGGAGGGTATGAGTTAGCATCACGTATAGCAGTAAGATGGACACCTCCGTTTATGTGATGCCCTCGATTTATTACACCAGATGTTTAAGCTTCTAGTTTTACGTACAGTTCGCGACAGAACGTTTCAAAAAACGGGCAACGTCTTAAAAACTTTTTTCAAAAGGCACGCTCTGAAAATGCTAACGAATGCATGGGTGTGACACCTTTTATTATGTTTGATACAGCCCGACCAATACCTTCCAGTTTCTACATTTAGTCTGGTAAATAAAAATGAGCCGTGAAACGAAGCGGTGCGTAAATCGCGATATGTTTAAAAAAATAATTGGGGCAAAGAGCGGTGAGTCCAGACGCCAATAACAAGTATGAGTCGAGGGTACAAATAAGTACTATTGCTTCATGCAAGGTACACATTATGTTACTCGCAATGGAAACCCAATCCCTAACCCAAGCCTAATCCCAATCCCGATGGCGGTGCTCACGGTGCTCCGACCTCACGCTTCCTGTTCAAGCACCGCACTACCTCCGGGCACGCTGACGCTCACTACGAAACAAGCGCCTCCACAGCAGCTGATGTGGCCTTACGATTACTATAGCAATAATGGGCTGAGTTGGGATGTACCAATAACTTTAAGAATATTTCTTAAGTATGAGGTCAAGACGCCAGTTGAATTATCTATGCATTAACTATGAAGTCTGGTCTGGAACGTCGTCTTCGGTGACAGCTTTCTCAAGTTTGTGTTCAGAGATGATGGCGTCTGGAAAATCTTGCTCGCCCACCACAATCCATGTTTTTAGTAACAATCTGAAATGGCGTCTATAAAATATTGCTAGCCCACCACAATCCCATGTTTTTAGTAGGAACCTGGAATGACGTCTAGCAAATATTGCTCGCCCACCACAATCCTATGTTTTTAGTACCAGTCTGGAATGTCATCTCGAAAATATTGCTCGCTCACCACAATCCCACGTTTTTAGTGGCAATCAATCAGAAGTGCTCAAAACGAAAGGATTTCTGTTCTGAAGGGAGTGTTCCACTTTTCTATGGGCGCTTAAATGGACATAGTCATCTTGAAGATGATTTGGTGTAGTTCGCAGCCTTGTCCTTCTCAGCACCTAAACCCTTCTGATTTCTGAACCACGCCTGGGAAGATGAGGCTACTTCTTCGGGGAGAGTATGTCGAGGTCACCTTGGCATTCGTGACGTCAAAGTAACGTCTTTAAATTCTGCTTTTCCATAAGCCACGCGGCGATCAAGGCCAATAGAAATACAGTGGCCGAGTCGTTCATATCTGGCGTTCGTGAGCACAATTTCCAGATATAAGGGCCGTCAGCTAGCTCTCAATCAATGTTGTGCAAGGACTGCGATCATACCTGATGCTAACTTCAATATCTTCAAATGTGAAACATTTCCCTTAAATGGCGAATTAGAAGAGGGGAAACATTCCACTGAGGCGAGTCCACACATTGCAATCCTCATATGAGATGGTGATATGGCGAGACGTGCGTATTGGGACTATAGTGCTCACACGTGGAACGGTGCCTGAGACGCGCAAAAGCACTCAAGCACCCGTGGATTTGATGATACTTGCCAGCGGTACGCGAAGGAACTACGTAAATACGCTGCAACATAAAACCAAACCATTTCTCCCCAAAATGTTTCCGTTTCGGAATTTTCCACGACAAAAGTCGACTAACATCTTCACAAACATACATGAGGATCTCTACGAGGTGAAAAAGATAAAACATGTGCAAACTTCCTTCTTATATATCCTGCATTCCCGTTTCGCTACTGATACGTTTGATAATTTTTTACGAGCCTTATATTCCTTATGTCGCAACATTCATGCAACGTTTGGCTTTAACCTGCACCTATCAAAGGTCAGTACTCTATCACAACACCAAGATTGCCACGCCCTGCTAAGGCGACAGGGTGAAAGCATGGTAACCTAAAACCCTCATTGTTGTAAAAAGTAATATTTACGTTCTGCATTATTGCCCTTTGTTCAACTTCCCTCCTATGGGAGATTCAATTTCAAACATTGAAACTGATGCGAGTATTCGTATTATTACGGTCGTGGAGGACCGCGTTGCGTGGTCATCTTGAATGTGGTGGCATTGCTCATCTGACAGACACTGAAAATGTGAATATCACTAGAGGACCGAGCCGCGAATCAACATCAGTTCCATCGCCCTATCGCTCAGCTAATGAAGACCCAACTTGTTAGCTTCTTAGGACTAATATCAATAGGGGTTCACTGAGAATATCATTGATGCGATAAATGTTTGCGTTTCCTGCAGCAAGATAACACAAAGACTGATTTATTTTGCGGATGGAAACCCTCATGTAAATAACCTGTTATGGGCAGCCACACCTGCCACTGGCAGGATACCCTAAGCAGAACGTTCATTAGCTCACTGGAAGAGGAGAGAGCATGCCGTTCCACAATCCGGTGATATATTCCCCGATGCCACCTCTATATCATAAGTGCGTGTCAGAGAATTGGTGTCATCTACCAGCAAGAAGACTGTGTCACATGATCGTGGACACACGGAGCACAGGTGTAACTTAATGCACGCGATATGCTCCTCGTTTTAGGAATTATGTAATGGTAAAGCTTGGAAAGCTGATACACCTACCCCTCTTAAACGGGTAATGAAGGAGAACTCAGTTCTCCACTGAGGAAAGCTTGACTCACGCGAGTGTGCAGCTCAAATTGAAAAAGTTAGCTGGATGGTATTTCTAACCATGAAGGATAAAACTGTCGAGGAATGTGGAGTAAAACGCATTCAAAGGCTTTTTAGTTCTAAGCCTCGGTGAAAATAATTGTATACGTGTTCCTCTAACATGTGCATGGCCAAGAGTTTATTTCGCAGATTTTGTAATTACGTTGAAACCCCGGTGCCCAATTTTATTTTAAAACTATGCATTACACGTAGCTGCGTATCTTTTCAAATTTACGGCACACGCAAATGCGCGAAAACATAAAAATCCAATGCTTTTGCGATTACGACAATCGGATCACTACACTGTATCCGAATGTAAGCAAAGCTCCGTCAAATTATAAGCTAAATGTAGGGATAGCTCAAATGCAGTAGTTTATATATATATAGCTCAAATGTAGTAGCCTGCTTTAGTTTAAATATGATGTGATACGGTTAACATGTGATGTGATACGGTTAACATGTGATGTGATACGGTTAACATGTGATGTGATAAGGTTAACATGTGATGTGATACGGTTAACATGTGATGCGATACGGTTAACATATGATGTGATACGGTTAACATGTGATGTGATACGGTTAACATGTGATGTGATACGGTTAACATGTGATGTGATACGGTTAACATGTGATGTGATACGGTTAACATGTGATGTGATACGGTTAACATGTGATGTGATGCAGCTTAAATGTGATTATGATCTCCAGATTGTCGTCATAGCTCCTATAGGATAAGTTTCTTCTTCCAGGACCAATTCAGATAAACATTTTTTTTTTTAAATTGCCGGCTTATCGTCCCATCGTCAAGAAACATCGTATCGCCATCTAAATTGTAAATAGGGAAGAGAATGATTCCGAACTTCCAATAGCTGAAACATAAGAAAGTATTTGCTCCCAGAGGTCGCCATAGTCACAATGATACATTCCTCCCACGTATACCGTTGAGAATAAGACTGCCTAGTCAACCCCGCTGTGCTCGTTGTCCACCCTCCCGCGTTGCGTGGTACCTCGCTCCGCAGTGTGGATCCATATGACGTGACGGGTGGGACTTCGGCTTCCAGAACACATTCTGGTGCGCTGATCTTATGCACTCAACGCTCGTCACTCGTGAAACGATCTCTCGAGTCAAGATGTCAATTTATATGACGCCTATAAAGACAATCGTAAAGACAGTACAGCAGATGAATGCTAAGCGTCAAAGCCAAATGCGCGCCAGTGTTGGAGGTAAGAGTCTGTCTTCCGGGCTGGTTTGCAAAGAAGACAACGCCGCTGCCTGCCAGCTTTGTCCAAGTTTGTGGATTGGACAGCCTTGAAATGTTCACTGTCTGTTGAAATGTCTATGTCTACTAGCTCTCGGCTGGTGATCCCGCGGAAGCTCGGGGATGATTCCGTCCCTATGTCTCGGCAAACCTCAAAGGCTACTCGCTTTGAACGTGAGGCTCCGAGAACTCCAAAATGAGGTCCAAGGAAATCCAAATCCAGGTTCAGGTGGGTCCACGCTGCCTCATAGCATGGCTCTTTTCGTAGCGGGCAGCGCGAAGAAAATGACCGACGTGAATGAAAAGACTTAACAGGGTTTTGCTATCAAAATAGAACCTGAGGAAACCGCATAGTCCCTCTCCAGCTGTGCATCTAGCCCCATCTGACTTTTCCTCTGACCGCTCAGGGCTTTCTGGCTGTTAGGCTCCTGCGAAGCTGCATGGGATTGCCTCGATCTTTGGGTCCGATTTAAAGGGATCGCTCCACACTTGTATTGCCATTTGAACCGGGGTTACAAGCCATTTCACGATCTTCCCTGCGTTTCACCATTACGGTTTTGCACGAATGCAATTCCTCCCGTTTCTGAGCTAGGCGCCCGCGAACTAATGCAGATTGTACTGTGCCGCCTGATTTGAAGCCACACAGGAATTTATAACATCATAGAAGCGTCACACCAATTCGGCCTCCACAAAAGTCATAATCTCTTCAAGGTCGATAAAAATATGGTCGTTGACTTATTCGTTTCTGAACTACGTCAGCACGAATTGCGGCATCAACGGACATCAGTTGGCTATCAACCAGCTTAACACGTGCTCGGGTGGGGGTCAAGTTGACCCCCCCGAGGGTTTTTCCATAACGGTTTCCGAACGGCGCAGCGCAGCCGCGTCAAATTTTGCACAGTTGTAGGCAATTGAATGGCAGATGGTTTGGTGTCAACAATTTATATATACCTTATAAGGTTGCTGACCTATGGCAGGTCAAAGTTAGGCCATGGTTTGAGTAAAGCTAATTTCTAGGGAATCGTTCAACCTGATGCAACAACGGAGTGTTAGACGAGACCATACATCTTTGGGATGCTTTCTTAGGCAACGCGGCAGTTGAATGAAAAATAACAGTGACCTAAGGTCTGGTATGAACGTCAGATCAAGGTCAAAACCAATGCGTTTTATTACTCTAGAGCCTGCTATATCGGATAGTTCCTGGCGCTTATTTCAAATTTATTGATGTCAGAAACCGCGTTCTTTATTTTCCATGAACTTCTTAGGGGCCAGAATAGATCATTTACGTAAAATGACCCAGGTCAGCATTTTGTTTTTAGGAACACACCTCCTAGTGTAATCTTTGTAGCTCATTCAAATGCAAAACTCAGAACAGTGCTGTATGATTTTGGTCACTATGACCTTCAAATGGTCAAACAAGGTTGCTAACCTTAAATGGACATGTAACCATTTGCTTAGAAACAGTTCTTTAGGTTCTGGGACACTTAGGAGACCAATCTGGAATACGACCATGTTTGACCTTATTTGATCCGAAGGTCATAATATGGGAACGTCAAAATTTGACCTAAGTCAGTTCACGTGCAGATCATCACACCTTGTGGCTTTGGTGTTTGTAGCTTTCTTAGTTCCCGAGAGCACAGGGGAGTCAAATTAAGCCTTAGCAAAATGTCGTACACTTTCAGCTCGTCAAAGCGTGCGGTAGCTTTCTAAATGCCACTGGGTCTGATCGCGATTTTTGTTACAAAACGCTCCATTTCTTTCCTACATCAAGATTAGTAGTCCTTTCAATGTAAAAGTGACCCAAGACGAGATATTCTTTAAATTGGGGGGGGGGGGGGGTCGACTCTTTCGTACTGCACAGGACCCTGATGGCCCGGGGCTTCAGGATCCTGCCCCCCCCCCCCCTAACACACTTTCCAAGAGCAATATCCAGCCCTAGTTAGCGTTACCGCCATGTCACACGTCAGGCCACTGTGCACCTATGCATTATCCGGAAGTTCATTTCATTTTCTATATCACAGTGAATCTGGCAACTAGTGCGAAAACTCATCTAGCGTGTAATTCATGACCCTCGTGAAATCAAGATGTTTTGAAAACATGAACATGGGTACTGTGACTGGTTGAGAGGCTGAGAAATGTTCGCCTGCATATGGTAGTTTCAAGGCGATGTATGCCGCGTTAATGTAAGGGTTGTCAACTATTGAAGGTCACACAAGGAACGAAATAGCTGAGCTTGTTTGTCACACGGGCATGGCTCGATCAGTTCGACTCAGGGCCAGCCGATCTTAACCTGAACCCCGCATCGTGATCCATAGAGGTATGTTTTAAATTGAGTGAAAAAGAGTGCTTCCAACGACACTATATTAACATTGGTCGAACCAGTAATTGGCAACACCAAAATACTCTCATTTTATCTTTCGTATAGAACAAGCTGGCAATCATGATCACATGAAACATTTCTGAAATTCAGTCAATTCCTGTACACCCATAATATTGACCTTTCTGTGCTTCCTCCTCCCGTAACGCTATATATATATATATATATATATATATATATATATATATATAGCGTGACGATCTAAATCTTCTTCAAATTAAGGAGATAAGAAATGAATCACGGTAGTGAGCCGCGATGTATCATGCATTGAATTGAAAAGAATGAAGCAACCTTTCTGCAGACTAGTTTCTTTTAACAAAATTTTCGGTGACAGCTTGAATTTATTTTGAATAGACTTATGAGGAATTAGGAAGCATGGACTCCATGGAGACAGCACGTAGGATGGGCCTGGCCATGTATATTCCGGCCCAGCTTTCCGCTGTTCGAATATTGTCCACGTACCGCGCATTTTTCACCCGTGTGTAATCGGTCCTGCCGTGATCACGGCTCGTGGGAACATTCGGAAACGCTCCTGTCCAACCTTTGCCGGGCGAGCGACTGGATGCCAGCTTTCAAGCCGCATTCCTGATCAAGGAAACACGACGTATGTCAGCACCACGTGGCTCGGCGCAGCTGTTATCACGCTCCCTGCTCATGCTGTGCGGCGTAACTTTGCTCCAGGTCATGCCAGGTCGCAGAGCCATGGTACCACCTCTAAAGGTCTGCATGACTGCTTTTACGACTGGTTCAGGTTGTCCGCTGGCCGATGTATACAACCACACAGGTAACGCTGGGTAGGGTCATGGGCTTTTTGCATGTGCAATGGATGCGATGACCTATCGTGAACCCCCTCCATCCAAGATGGGTTCTGGGCACTTTTCGTACTGACTGACTGGAGATACGTGTTTTGCCTACTTGGTTTGAAAAGTACGATTTTTTGCTCCGAACATTTTTGTCCCAAGGTTGACCTGACCTGAAGAGCCACCGTCTGCTCTAAGGAGGTCAAACTGGACATCCTTGGATGTTTTAGACATCTGGCTGTTCGTACCTATGATATTTCACTTATCAAATAACCGTCCGAGCACGTGACATGGAGCACTATAAAGCCCTCACTGTTTGTATAGCGGTGGTTTGGTCCGTCAGTTCTTTGTTCCGTCGGTCCGCCAATCCATCCGTCTTTTGGCTCATCGCTTCGTCGGTCCGTCAATCCATCCGTCTTTTGGCTCATCGGTTCGTCGGTCCGTCAGTCCATCGGTCTGTTAGTCCGTTGACCCGTCGATCCCCTGGTCCCTTTGTTCGTCGATCCGTTGGATATTTGGCCTGGCGGTCCGGCGGCTCGTTGGTACGTCCGTTCGTCCATTTTCTACATGCCTTCCCTGTTCATATAAGGTACAACTTTAATATCAGCGACGACACAGAACAAACTGCGAAGTTGGGAATCTTACACCGCAAACTAGGAAGCATGAACACGGATGATAATCTTTATCAAACTCAGGCGGCAGAACTTTTCTATTTAATGCAAGATCCCGCACAGATTAGGAATATTTTTATCTTTCAGACACCTCGGATTTTTAAAAACATATTGCTGTTTGATTAACGTGTTCACTCGGGACTGGTCCTCAGACGTCAAGCTCTCTTGTAGTTGATATCCCCACTTGTTTGCTCTGTTGCTTTATAACCAGTGCCTCAAATTACATTGAGGATCAATTAGCTCAACAGTAGTCCTTAAAATGTTTAAAAACCTGTGTCTGCGGGTCTTTTTAATCCACGTTAAAATGTGGCAAAAACATCACGATAAAAGGGGCGTAAAGGTTTTTTATGCACTTTTGCGCCCTATAAGAAAATAAAAAAACTTAAACATCGTGAAGAACTGCTTTGGTTGAAGAAGAACCTCAAGATCG
The DNA here is from genome assembly GCF_011947565.3 of Pollicipes pollicipes. NCBI lineage: Eukaryota > Metazoa > Arthropoda > Thecostraca > Pollicipedomorpha > Pollicipedidae > Pollicipes > Pollicipes pollicipes. The sequence continues at coordinate 203,083 of NW_023596906.1, forward strand.
GTTGCTAAATACTGCTGAAAACATGAAAACATGAAGGCTGCACTCATTTCTGTAATACGGTGAAGACAAGTATGAGGAATGACACCGTTTCCTGCACTTTGTAAAGCAATGCAGGTAGATCCCAATGAGTCCGCCTCTTCTGTCACTGAGCCCGCCAATCGCTTGTTAAGTCCAAAACACGCCGCCAATCACAGACATTGTCCATGAGGGCCGCTAAGATGCCCCAGAGGATGAAGGCCTACCATAGCCGCGGGTTCCGTCGAAGCATCAGCATCATTGCCGGTCTCAGGTGCGGACTTGTGCCACGCGGACCGCGAGCCGTCGGCGAGTATTGGCGCGTCTCGTTGACACACGCCGTCGAGCTCAGACGCTTGTGAGCCCCGGTCGGCGCTCGTCGGCCGGCCCCGGGCAGGGTGACAACCTAAGACAAATATGACACGCTCCGAGGCGCGCTAAGCGGCGAGGCAGCTTCGGTGCCACATACTTCAGCTCAGTCATCGCAGGCGCCGCGAGTCTAGATGTACAATCGGTGTGGCCCGATTCGGTGCCAGCTCTAAATTCGGCCTTGTCCACATCCCTGCCCACGGTGATGGGCCATTTGCCCCGATGAAATGGATGCCGCTAATGGTTTTCCCGTTGCTCTGTTGGTGAGAGCCCGAGATTGCCGCCGGTCGGCCGTCATGGCCAGCCGACTGACGTTCGGGTCCGGCCATGGGGACAGCCTGCCCCTCCCGCCCTGCTCGGTCCATTTGCACAGCAGTTGTCGCGGAAGATGACTGTGGGAAGAACAGCACTGGCTGCCAAACTTGCCGTTGTTAACTTATCGTGGGAAATGGAATGTGTGGGCTCGCCACACGGAAGAGCTCAGCATAACCGCAGCGATGCTGTGACCACCTACAAGAAGTGTTGAGATCGATTTAATCGCGTCCAAGCAGCCAGGAGCAGGCGCACTTTTCCAAATAGCAGCGGAAGTACGCCCCGCTCTAGCCGATTTAGGATTTAGTGCGGAGAGCCAGGAATGACGGAAGCGATACTACCCCGAAGCGATACCAGCCCACCCTGAAGCGGTACCAAACCATCCTAAGCGGTACCAACCCGTGCATATTTGTTTAAACATAGCAAGCATTTCCCGATAGCTTTCGTGTTTTTTTTTATCCGAGAACGCAATGCACGTCAAGATGACCATCAGAGCCATGAGAGATATCTAGTGCACGCGCAGTGAGTGATCTAGATTCGGGTGTGTGGCGCCAGCCCTGAGGCACGATCTCGTCCGATCCCGTCCACGATCCCGTCCGATCCCGTCCGAATCTGTTCACGATCCCGTCCGATTCCGTCAGATCCCGTCCGATTCCGTCCACGATCCCGTCCGATCTCGTCCGATCTCGTCCGATCCTGTTCGATCCCGTCAGATCCCGTCCGATTCCGCTCACGGTTCCGTCCACGGTCCCGTCCACTATCCCGTCCGATCCCGTCCGATCTCGTTCACGATCCCGTCCGATCCTGTCAGATCCTGTTCAATCCCGTCCGATCTCGTCCAATCCTGTTTGATCCCGCCGGGTCCCGTCCGATCCCGTCCGATCCTGTTCGATTCTGTCAGATCCCGTCCGATTCCGTCCACGATCCCGTCCACGGTCCCGTCCACTATCCCGTCCGACCCCGCCCATGATCCCGTCTGATCCCGTCCACGGCCCCGTCCACGGTCCCGTCCACGGTCCCGTCCGATCCTGTCCACGATCCCGTCCACGGTCCCGTCCACGATCCGGTCCAAGAGGCCGCCAGCTGGATCCGGGTCGGCCGTGACGGTCCCGCAGGATACAGCAAACTGCATCTCTCGCCGAGGGTCAATATCCTTGTTCCGACCTTCCTTGAACGAACGCTTGGTGGCAAGGCCAGCGTTCGCGGGAGGACGTTATTGCTTACTTCGTAGCGGGCTACTGCTGTTAGTTGGAGCATTGCGCAGGCCGGAGCGTATCCGCTGCTTTTTCATGAGAGGGGTTCCGCCGGAGGGGTGACACCGTCGCGGCTGTGGCCGGAGCCATCAGGGACGGGGGCGATTTGTCAATAGCTCGAGAGGCTGTTGCTGGGCCAATCTACCGCACAGCTGTGTGGCCTGTTATCAGTGGCGTGAGCGAAGGGTGCGTTAAAGGTCTTTGCTCTCCTCCACCTGTCTAGATATCAAGAGTTCCTGACTGGGACCCCTGCATTTTTAGTGGTCCACAGTGACCCTTTTTCAAGATCACTGTCCATTCTTCAAAGCCGTCCTAGGTGTCGGGTCACCATTTCAGGAGAACATCGCACACCCATGGCACGGAACCACGTGGACTCACTTTTTCTCAGCTTACCCTCAATGCCAAACCACAGCGTGACATGCATTTCACTGGATGGCTCATTCATGGTTGTCTAGCCATGCCAGAAAAAAATCGATACAGGTCTCATGAATTCCTCAAATCGTTACAGATTGAGAATTCGCAGAAGTAAAACAAAACCGTTTGGGAAATGTAACAGACATTAGTAGACAAATAATTAATAGCGTAAAATATGCTTGTACCATGCTTTCAATTCAGACGCGGCACATAATGTTGTGCCAAAGCGCTAAAATATTAACAAACGCGTAGACAATAATCGTTTTCAGAGGCGCCATAAACGTCCTCACGCAAACCCCGCAACAAGCAGGCAGGCAGCGCTGCAGCCGCAGGCAGCATCCCTTCAACAGGGTCTTCAGATGGCCTGGCTTTCAGTCCGTCTGCGTCGTGACGCCCAACTTTTGGCGGCCAGCCCGGTGGGTCGTTAGAGAGGCCCGGCCTCGCCAGCACGACACCGCCATTTCGGTGACGGATTCCGCCGCCATATTTCATCCATTCTCCCGGCTCTCCTCGGACCTGCATCGTTCGCGGCCTTGTTAACGACCTGCCGGTACGCTAATGCTCCATTCGGTATTCGTCGGGCGCCGGTCGTCTGTCCGCCGGGTGCCCAGCGGCCGCCGACTGCAGCCGCCGCGACGGTTCCGGCGCGGCCGCCCCTTCTCGCCCGGATTTCGGCCAGACGCCAGACGAAATGGCGCCAAACGGTGGCGCCAACGAGCCGCAGTAGAATGGAACGCGAAATTGCCAGCATGCATTCGCGAATGACGAGCACCATATTGCAAGCGCTATGCAAAGTCGGCATTGGGCGTCGACGGAGTGCGTCCCGTTATAGACGCGTATCTGCCTAATCGGATGGTGGGCGCTGTGCCGATGGACGCTGAGCGTTTGATTGAATCTGGAAGTAGTTTGCTGCAGTATATTCAGTTACCCTGTTTGCAATGAAGTAGCTATTTGCAATGCATGTCAATCGCGCGCGCCAAATTGCCTATCCCTGTTGCAAATGTGATGAGCGAACTTTATCCGGCTGCGCCCACTCATTTGTGCCCACTGGCCCCCATGTACATATATGTGGCTAGGGAACATCGTGAACCGCACGGAAGGGCCTGAATGTTTCTAGCTGATTCCGTGTTCGGGTGGAAGCAATCCCCACTCGCGCGTCGGGCCCAAGTGGGGGTGGGCACACTCTCTGGCCATTCGGCCTCGGACTGAGCTAAAGCATCTAACACATAAACGCCGGACAACGGCCTTAGTGCATTTGCCGATACTCGGTTTGTCTCTTCATATAAGCCAACGATCTCCCAGGTTTGGTCAGCACCAAGCCTGGAAGCCAGCTGTTGACCAATGGCGAACTTCTGCAAGTCGCATAAGACACATGTTATCCCCTGAATCGGCTTTGGTGCAAAATGGATTTCTAAAATTAATTTTGAAACACAAATCATCTGATGGCTTTAGTCCCTTTCAGAAAT
>NW_023596906.1:207911-236411 GCF_011947565.3 Pollicipes pollicipes
CTGCTACCTGGAATAATAAAAAACTTCATACCGGTTTATTCAGTATTGACCCGTTGAAAACAATATACGTCGTCAATAGCCGACCCGGCGAAGATTTTGAATAGCCTCATGGTCATTGAAGCACGGGATTTAGTCATGATACTTATAATAACCTGTTCAAATACCACAAACTTTGGAAACACAATATTCTGCAATATCGTGTGCACCGCATCTAAGCAATCAATTCCCGGGGGTAGTGATCATAGCAACAAAGAGGTGATCGTTGGTGCGATCACGAGTGCTGGACACGTGACGTCTCCTGCAGTAACGTGACAGCACCATGGCATCAAATAACACCGCACTTATGTATTTACGATAGTGTGCTAGGTAGTATACCTCTATGGTTGTAATATTTAAGAAAAAGAACCTCCCTATTGACTGTGTCAGCTGAAAGCCCTATGCGTCAATGGAAATATTGTCTGTGTGTCAAAGATACGAGTGATGTAGGCTTATGAGTACATTCTCACAGAAACTGTATTTATAAAGCAAAATCGAATGACAAGTTTTTCCGGGCCCACTGGCTAGGGATAGGCCATGGCTTGGCTGTCGAAAAATGGTCATAACCAGGACAAGGAGTAAATGGATGCATGTTGAAATCTAGGTTCATTCGAATTTGACCGTGAAATGGCCCCTGGACTGCCCACACTACACTAGTCATATGTTTCTGATGCACTGAGATTTACCAAGGCTAGCAAGTTGAGGTTAGCGACTGATGAGATTAGCCCAGAGTTGCCGCGGAAAGCGCAGCATATGTATGGGAGTCGGGCAGAAGAAAGCAGCGAAGTAATCCACACGCGTTGCATTGTTTCAGTGAGAGCTGCTAAGCTCTGGAATCAAGCAAGAACTTAGTGGTTGAAACCAGGAAGAGATGTGGATCAAGATGAAAGTGCCGCACGTCAGGTGTAGCACCGGATACACCAATCGTGACATAAATTATCGTATTTTGGCATCACAGCATTGGAAGGCGCTTATTCCGAAAGTTCGTTCCACGCGAACTTTGTCCTTCGTTCGTTGGTGCTGAACACTGGTTTACGGGGTCTGTTTTAGCTCTCTGAAGTCCTCTCAGTGATGTTTATCATTGACGTGTGCAGGATTTATTGGCGTATGTGTCCGGTATAAACTGAAGCATTGTCGCAAATATCATTTACTCGGCCTTTGACGACCTGTCTCTGAATCTTTTGGAACAAATGAGTTGATCAGGCTGATCGAAACGAGGAAGATACACACGAATCGTACCACCCCGACACGTACCGAATTGTTCTCTACCTGCCAGGCCGAAGGTCACGGTTTTTCGGAGGCCCAATATCATGTGTAGAACGAAACGCGACGCTAATTTATGGGCTTCATCTTGAACAGGTCAGGTCATGTTGAGAGTGAATACACCGTCCCTGATGTCTTCAGAGCGCGGTCGCTTCTTATCATCGATTCGCCTCATGTTAACGTGATCTTGAAAGGCATGCTGTTTCTGTTGACGTTCTGTGGTTTCGTGATGCAAATTATGGCTCATGAGTAAGATTTGATCATGATGTAGTCGTCAAAACAAGACATTTACACGAATAATTTCTTAGTCAGGTCGGCATGGCATACAGCTTTACCTGACCCTCTCAATAAATCATCGCAATCTTATGATACATGCCAGCACCCACAAACCATCCACGGCACCGACAGGCCACGGATCCGCAACCTTAGCCACCCACCTAGCCGCCGTACAGACAACATTTAACAGGTTCGAAAGACACCTGTAGCATATTGCTGTCCAACTGGTGGTACCTTGGCCTGACCTTGCACGAAACCGACTCCAATTTCTTAACGCAAATTGTCTTCAATATTTGTTAACAGGCCCTGAACCAGAAGCCTAGTTTTGCGAAATGATTTTAAGGGAGGAGTGAGGGGACTGAGGAGCTGAAAAATGAGGAAACCTTTCTCCAAAATACGCCAGCAACAAGCAAACTTCACAGGTTTAGCTGCTTCTGAAAGTTTTGGGGGAGGGGTTGGAGCCCAAGTTAGGGAGGCTGGAGCCCTGACTGGAATGGGAAGTGGGGATGGGGGTGGGGGAGCTCTCTCAACTGAAGAAGAACTACAGCTCTGCCCTTTGCCTTTTACCCCTGGCGGCATCCGCATTATTAGCCCTGGCGGCATTCTCACTTTTACCCATGGTGGCATCCGCATTCTTACCCCTGGCGGCATTCGCATTATTACCCTTGGCGGCATTCGCATTATCACTCCTGGCGACACTCGCATTATTACCCCTGGCGGCACTCGCATCATTACCCCTGGCCGCACTCGCATCATTACCCCTGGCGGCATTTGCATTGTTACCCCTGGCGGCATTCGCATTATTACCCTTTGCGACATTCGCATTATTACCCCTGGCGACATTCGCATTATTACCCCTGGCGGCACTCGCATCATTACTCCTAGCGGCATTTACGTTGTTACCCCTGGCGGCATACGCATTATTAGCCCTGGCGGCATTCGCACTATTACCCCTCGCGGCATTCGCATTATTACCCCTCGCGACATTCGCATGATTACCCCCTGGCGGCATTCGCACTATTACCCCTGGCGGCATTCACATTATTACCCCTTGCGGCATTCGCATTGTTGCCCCTGGCGGCATTCGCATTATTAGCCCTGGCGGCATTCGCATTATTTCCCCTGGCGGCATTCGCACTATTACCCCTGGCGGCATTCGCATTATTATCCCTCGCGGCATTCGCATCATTACCCCTGGCGGCGTTTGCATTATCAACCCTGGCGGCATCCGCATTTTTACCCCTCGCAGCATTCGCACTATTACCCTTGGCGGCATCCGCATTATTATCTCTCGCGGCATTCGCATTATTACCGCTCGCGGCATTCGCATTATCACCCCTGGCGGCATTCGCATTATTAACCTTGGCGGCATTCGCATTATTACCCTTGGCGACATCCGCATTATTACCCCTCGCGGCATTCGCATTATTACTCCTGGCGGCATTCGGCACTGGTGTAACAATTGCGTGGAGCTGTAACACCGATAGGTAGGAGGGGGAAGGCGTTGATCTCTGCTCCTTATCAGTGGCGAGGTCAAGGACGATGTCCCAGCGGAGGAAATGTAATCAGGCTCTCGATGATGACGGTATGGGACACAGATCCAATTTCCACGAAAGCATCCAAGACATGCTAAAAATATTATGAATGTAGGGGCTTATGTTTCTTGTGAGTCACTGGAGCACGCCAATCCATCAGACCTGAACGGAAAGGAATTATGACAGCAGACTAGCAGGTGTTACAGCGACGCTAAATATACGCGTAGCTGTTCGCAGGGGCTTCAGCTGAATGTCATTGCTCACTCCCCGCGCAGACCGCACAGACTCCGATATCCGCCCGAGCCGAGGCGTTTTCTCCGTCTACCGCCATCGCAGCACTCCTTACCTGTGCGGCCGTCGTCGGCAACTGTCAAGGGCCGGTCACCAGTCATCGCAGGATCTAATGGTGGGGTCGGAACAAGTAAAGGACAGCGGATAGCCCTAGTCGGTCCCGCCTCAAAATCTTCCTTGTGACATACGGCACGTGACTCATGACGTGATATGCCTTAAAAAACATCAAGTTCTTGAAACAACTTAAAGGCGCTTAAGTTCGTGTAATGCCTGTTAAGACTTGACATAGGCACCAAACGAAGAGACGTTTTCACATGTTTCACAATCATACCATGATGTTACGAGGGCCAAAGCACGAGATCAGGTCAATATCGTGTAGGCTGAGAGGCAGTCAACTCATATCATGTGATTTTTTGGGCTCTGCTACCTTACGTGATGCACATAAGCCATTTGCTCGTAAACGTGTAAACTATACTATTTTGCTTGGTGCAAATAGGCACCAAAATAATTTTGGGTTCATGATTACGCGTTGACTTCCACGAGCTCTAATAGTGACCTGGTGTGATCTCACACGTGACTGACGCTGACTGGCAGATAGTCACACCAGTCAGGAGATCACACCCAAACGGTCGACAATAGGAAGGGGAAATGCGATTTACTGCATTTGTAGGCAATAATCATCGCGCCAGCCTTTATAACTGACATTATGACTCAGTGACATGCTGCAATATCATACAAAGTCCTCCCCAATATGTGTCAAATTGAGTGTACTTCATGCGTGAAATGCCTATCGCAGCTTTCAAGGGAAATTTGAAGGTGAGCTCTGAGGCTCGATGTGAAGGGCATTTTTGACTCGCCCCTCACGCGCGCGCTCGCCCACGCGCGAGGTGGATATCGATTTGACCCCCAAAGTATTTTCCAAGATAGCCTCCGAACTGTGTCGCTTTGCCGCGCTAAAATTCGTGGAGCTGTAGGCAACCGAATAGCTGATCTTTTGCCATGCAGCATGAATGCAGGTTGTGAGATTGCTGGCTTAGGCAGTCAGGTCAAAGTCAAGGCATGGCTGTTCCTAGGAAACAATTCCTAGGGAATCGACTGATCTGATGCGACTACGGGGCGTTTAACGAAGTTTAACGAAGAAAGAAGTAAGAAGTAACGAGGGTAAGACTACGTTTAAGGAAGCCATGTCTCTTTGAGATAAAGTTTTAGATAGTGAGACGCTTAAACTTGGGATTACGATCAACTCCACTAACCTCAGGTTGGGTATGACAGTCAGACTGAGGTCAGACAGAGGTCAAAAACAAGCTGCTCTCTTCCTGGAGGACTTGCTGTATGGGGTAGTTGTTGACAGCCATTTTATATTTCTTGATCACTGGAACAGGTAAGTCATTTGGACTTCAGAAAGGAAATTGGAAATCACTGTACAAAAATGGTCCGATAAACCATTTTTAGGAAACCCTCTGTCTGACCTAACTCTTGACGCTTCCTTAAATACAAACTGAAAACACATGTTTTTTGGTCACCGTAACCTTCTGAATGTCGAGCAAGGTAATTGGCTCGAAGGGGACATCAATGACATTTTGCTTACTACAAATGCATAGGTTAAAGCTGATTCCACGAAGAGGTCTGAGGACCTATTTTACTCGGTCATGACCTAGGAGCTACAACACTTGACACGAGTGGGTTTATGCAAAGGCTTGCCCACCCTGTGAATTTGGTGCCTCTAGTTCTCTTAGCTCTTCAGATCTCAGATTAAAGCCACACCTGAGCGCGTTCCGTTCGACTGGCCACCCGGGAGAGTGTAAATTAGGCCAGCCGTGTTCGCTGGGAAACCTACAAGCACGTGTGGGAAGCGGCGAGCATACCTGACATGACATAACCCCTAGAGCAGGATTTTGCAAAGGAAAAATGTGTAAATTGTGCCTATGTTAAAGAAATGTGATGTGTTGCCGCTGCCACACCGGCCTTACCCCATTCTTCACCTGCATACGAACATTTATCTCAGTCCGCCTTGATAGCTTGGCTCATTCAAGTCTCCCGCAATACACTCATGGGCGCGGAGTGTCCAGTTACGCACCAATCGATGCCGATCGCGTGGTGCACCAGGTCATCAGCCAGCGTGACCTGTGATCCCTTGTTGGGAGGCCGTCGCCGCGTTGGGCAGGCGCGTGCTAGCCACCCATGGACGTGACACGCCTTGCAAGACGACGCCGGCTCCTTGTCCGCCCGCCCGCCCCCTCCGGCGCAGATCTGTCCGTCCCCCGCGGCTCGTGCGCCAATATACCCCGAGCTGGCCGACCGTCAATCCATAGCCGGCGGCGATTGACACGTGGGGGTACGGCCCGCCCTCGGCCACCGTCCCAGCTGCCAATCACATCATGCCGGCGGCGAGCCGTCCCAAGAGGAACCCGCCGACATGTCAGGCCGCGGACGCCAGCGGCCTACCCAGGGTTGGCGGCTCGACGCGGCCCGCGATCTCTGAAATGGCAGCTGTGGCGTGGCCGGCTGAAGGATCGATCTCAATGACCAATAGATTGCCAGCTCATTATGTTGCCAGGCCACGAGAAAGCTGCATTTGGCGTCCCTCGTCATTACCGGCCGCGGGTGCGGGCGCTGGAAACAAGCAGCAGATTCATCCATGAATCGCAAGTCACCGGATGTGTGGCACCAACGTGCTGAGATAGCAGCGGCATAACATATGTGTACATGACCTCCTGCTTCATTGAATCAGACATACGTGCCCCACTTTGGGCGCGTTTCGCCCCTCCCCGTATGTGGGGGCGGATCTAGAGGGGGCCGCGGGTCATGTCCTCCCCCCCCCCCCATTGGGTCCCGAAACAGCCCAAAGGCTCTGAAGGGGCCCGAAGCCGGCCGAGCAGATGCAGTTTTTTAACACAAACGCGACAAAATTGGACGTCTTTGGGCTTCCAGAAGACCAAGAAAAGTCACAAGCGAAAGTGAAAGGCACATGGGCCAACGAAAATAATTATTCACTGATTGAGAGAGTGGTGATTGGGATAATTGAAAGCTCATCACGCCGTCCAGAGGCCCTACGCTGTTTCCTGGGACCCATATGCCTATTTTCGCCGTGCATAGCCTTTTATGCCTGCGCACCGTAAGACTCCAGGGGGTCTCTCAATATTACATGCTCCCACCTCTGACAAAATCCCGGATCCGCCCTTGCCCGTGAGTGTGCTCTGCTCAGGCAGTTGTATGAGCTCTACCTTGCTCTCTTGGGTGCCCTTTCGTGTTGTGAGCGCTGCAGAAAATGTGCGCTCAGGTGCGCCTCTGGTGCTGTAAATTTACGGTTTTTCTACGAGGGTTAGGGTCCCACGTGCCTCCCGAGTGCGTCTCCGTTATCCGCTCGACCATGAGCGAATATGGCCTCCTATAACAGTTCAGATGTCTCTTTGAAAAAGACCACGAGCAGTGCTGCCCTTCGCGTGAGGCATCAGCTGGTTTGGCACCCCGTGGCGTGCGTGACCCCTGGTTTATTTTTGCCCGCAGACGTGAACATGATGGCTGACACTTGATTGAAATCTGAGTGAAGCGTCGATTTTTGATAAGCAAACAACAATATTGTGTTAGTGGAGCTTGGTCTGGTCTAGCTTCACCCCAGCTGTCACACGAGCCTGACAGAGCACCAACCGAATGCGTTCCTCCTCACCTCGGCGCGGAGTAGATGTGACCCGAAAGCCGAGATTGGTGTATTGCTCGCCGCAAACCATGAATAAGATGCCACCAAGCACAGTGGTTGGAATGTACTTATTTCAAAGCAAACGAAATTGACGGAATCGCACGCCAGACACATGAAGGACTAGGCCTGTGGCCACCGTGCCAAAGACGCCCGCTCCTGTTAGCCCAGCACAAAGGACTCGGATCGGCAACCTTCCTTCCGCTGCGCCGACCTTCCTGACCGCTGCGCCCACGGTATCCCGTGACACACAGCGCTGCACGATGATTTAGGGCCAGGATCTGTTCGCAGCAGAAAAGCAGCGTCTCGGACTGTCTATAGGCGTCCCCATATGCGTCGGCCGTCCGGGCCGCCCAGCTGACTTACGACCGCGGGCATATTTCATTATGCTGCCGGAAGCCGCGCCGCACAGAGTGAGTAGCGCGGCCGCGCCGGCGCGTGGCTGAGCGGCGAGCCACTTTCATTAGAGATCACGCCAGCTTCGGCTCTAGAGGTACGTCATAACGCCGACAGGCAGCGCGCGCCCCGTGACGTCGGCTCGTGAGCTCGCCTTTGCCGGCGGCCGTCCGCGGCTGACTCCGGGCGGGCCGCTGGCCGCTGCCGGCGCGCCGACGCGTCGATGAGCTGCGGCCGCTGGCGCGTAGAGCCCACTGGAAATACAGCAGCGGTCGTGCGGGCGCTGTTGAGGACGGCAGTGGCGCATGAGCTGTTCCGGGTGGGATGTGTGGTGACAGCCGTCACCGACCCGAGGCTGAGGCCCGTGTGTGGTGGCAACGGCGGTCACGCCCTAGGCTTGACACTACCAGCCGGACAGAGATGAGGATGACCCGGATATATCCTCCATGCGTGGCTTGTGGTTCACTAAAGATGCCTCGTCTCGCATCCGCCAGTCAATTGGTCTATCAAAGGAGCCTGGCTCAGATCCTCGCTGCAGGTTTTTAAGCTAGAGACGCAATTATCGCTGGGCACGGCCGTTCGATAAGGAAGCAGTGGCGTGGTTCCCGGATCCTCAGCTGTCAAAAACGTCACTAGTGTGAAGAGGTGTTCGCGATCATCAGACGCCACCAACATCCTGCTGGGTGCTACGTGGCACCAATGCAGAGTTTTTTTATTACTATTTCTTATTATTATTTATCTATTCTTTATTCTTTATGATTATTTATATATTTTTATTATATATATATATATATAATTTTTTATCTAGTCTATTATCATTATTTATGTTATTTATTATTTCTTTAAGCTTTCAAGCTGCACCTAATTTCTTGCTGGCATAACACCAGACGAAATATTCATGTTTTTCGTTTCAGGCGTTACCTCATACAAATGATCCAAGATTGTGCCGCAAATGATTGTTCCTTACTTGTGCTGATGTGTGCAATACCCTCGAACAGCTGTCATCTCACCTGAGCTTTCACGTCAGTGTTGTCTCGTTCACAGCGCAAGCCAAATGCATTTTGTTCGATCCAGTCCAACCTGCATCCGGCCAGGAAGCACACACATCCGATCCACATCCATGGTCCATGGACGTTCTCCAAAGCAGACACCATTCGAATCCTCAAATTATGCCAATGTCTAGTCCGGCCATGACAGCAAAACCGTCATTTTCGACAACATGCTGGCTTGCAAGACATACATATTTTTATGAGCTTATGACATTTTTGTTTAAGTAGGAATTAATTACTCAATGATGCGGCTCTAGTAATGCACTTTGGTACACAGCAGGGTGTTTCGAAAATGCATGAAAGTGTTTGACTGTGTTCCATGGGTTCCTGTAACGTGAGTTAGGCTGTAGATAGCCCCGAAAGTCAAGCGATATTTATGGAGCAATAAACTTGAACGTTTGTGAAATAGAGCTCGACACGAACACATCCGAGGCGTCACTGTCGCCGTCGGCTTCAACATGGATTTTATGTGACCATGACTAAATTTCGCTGTGTGCTCCTCTCTGCGAGGAGATGGGGCATCCAGCTATACTCACTTATATCTAACAGCGGCCTTTAACACATTCTGAACAAGGGTCGGCCTAGGCCAAAATGTTGTATGGGAGGGTGACGGTACCGTGCATTTCTTTATTATTTACGCTTCATATTGCCATTCATGAATACAATAGACCAATAGCAATAAGCTCGCCATGTGACGAGTCGTGTTCTGGCGTTTCACCTGCCTGGCGCGGTCAACTTAACCGACACTGCACTGCACAAATATAAACATTGTTCACTGGAGCATGGTTGAAGTTCAGAAGTAACTGAGATGAGTGCCCAAGGAGTCGCATTGCGACACTCGACACAGTGGAGAGTGTAGATATTTGAACGCCGTCAATCATCGAAAGCAAACCAAGCCGATAAGTCGCTCTTCGTCTGACTGTGGTCGTGATTTTGCTCGAATAACAGTATATCTCCGATTGCGTCCAATCTTTTCCCCGGGGCGTTCTGTCAATGTTTTTACCCACCACTCGAGCTCTGTGGTTGACAAAGGATATCACTGAAGTCTGTGGGCCTTGCTGGTGTTTTCCCGGCCCACCGCTGCTGTCTGCCAGCTCGTGCGGTCTTTGTGCAGTTTTGCCGTGAAGCTTATCGTGGGGATGACGGACTACTTGACTTCAGTTTGTTTCCCGTCTCCAGTCAAACGCAGCCCTGTTTGGGCATCTGTCCGCCGCTCCAAAGCCGTTTACTTTAGTCCCGACCGCTGATCGGCGATCATTGCTGCTGGCACGTTCTAGATAAAACCAAGTATGGAGGAAGCTCTTCGACCTGTTGGATACGTCGCTGGGCTGGCAGCTCCGATTCAGCACAAGGAACTTCTTCCTGGGATGACAAATACAGACTGCATTGTTAGAAATTCCGATGCTTTTCAATGCGGGCATTTCTGGGATCAGCGCCAACGCTAAGCAGCTCTTGCCACGGAAGCCCTAAGCCTACAAACATTCTGTGGCGGAGGCTAAGCAGTGAATGGTAGCATTTTGTGACGGAAGCTTAAAAGTGAATGGCAGCACTTTGTGGCGGAGGCTGAGCAGTGAATGGTAGCATTTTGTGGCGTAAGCTTAACAGTGAATGCCAGCATTTTGTGGCGGAAGCTAAGCATGCCATAACGCTGGCTCTAATCGAGTGAGCTACCGAGATTAACAACGGGCTTCGAGTGCCAAATGTCATCGATCTCGCATGATGCAGCTCTCCCAGTTCAGTCCCAAGTAAGCCAGCTGATTCAGCCTGAATTACTTGATTTCTTTCTTTTTAGATGCATACATTCTTACATACATACATACATTTTTATAGATACAGCTGGTCTTGGCCTGTGTCCCGCTGTGGATTTTTTGTGATATTATGGACCTGGCCGCGCATGATCGAAACGGAAACAAAGTCAGTGTAGTCCGATATTCTTACATGACATTACAACATTGCTAGCCCGACTGTTGGGTGTGACTGAATTACTAGTTTCATCATTGGCTTCGTTGAAAACGTGTCTCAGGGCGTGCTGGTTATCATGAACGTCATATGTTGACTCCTGAGATGGTTTTTCAAGATCAGGCTCTGTCCCGCAGTTTACACCGACTTTGCCCCCAGACACAGCATTGAGAAGTTTGGAAACTCTTTTCGATTATATTCGGCACTCGTAATCTATGGCGGCATTCGATAGGATATTACTATTGGATCATATTACGACAAATCGACGGCGGTAAGTCGCGTTTCCGCACGGCGCCTCCCTCTCAAATTTAACGAACATATGTCTAAGAAGAAATCACACGGCCAAAACACGATTCCGCACGTTTGAGAGCCGTGCGGCATATTGATAAGAGACTAGGAGCAAACCAAAAGACCTAATGACGTCACAATCCCTACGTTTAAATTTGCTCTAGCAAACCAAGTTTGTGAAATATGATGTTTGGTTCAGGTGCATCGGAAAGCTTCATAATAATATTGTTCTGAAACATGGGTCAATGTACCATTCAAGGCCAACTAAATACATGCATGAACCTAGTTTGGCACTTATCCTCATTTTCTGAAAAAAACATGGTGCCTTCGATTTTCTTAAAACTAATGTACGGTTGAAGACTAAAGCATTTGCCGTTTTGTATCGATGAGACCTCTTCCAGATCGGTCACAAATCGAATTTGAACACTGGCGGATCACGCACAGCGGCACGCAGTGAGCCGACCGGCCGGTATCGGAGGACCGGGCGCGACCGGCTCACTCCGCTGAGGACTGTAACCGGGACCTTGAAACTGACCGGACCACGGGACTATGTATGGGTGAGAAATGCATTTTGTTTGACCTAATGTATCTACCATCCGTCCCGAGTCACGTAGATGCCCATATGTATTTTAACGGCACTGTGTGCAGGCATATATTATCAGTTCCAAAGTCGTCGTTTATAACCGGATATGTCACTGATCACTTGTTCGTGTCGGTTTGTGTAAATGCAACAAATTAAAGCAAGCAGGCTCAAATCGTTGGTTACTCACACCGCACTGCGGGTTTTTACGACTAAATCGCTACATTTCATTTTTTCGCACTGCATTTATCCGTCACGGGATTACTTTGGATGTTCGAGTGGTCATGGCCATTGGTGCAACTGCAACTGAGTTGTGTTACCCTAGGGCTAATGAGGACTGTAGCTGAACGCTCTCTTCAGCGTTCGTGCGTTTGTTGAACCTGTGTTCTAAGCGTTGTTTCGCTTTGCAGATTTTATCAGCTGTGTCGTAGATAAAAAGTATGCCTACGAATTGAAATGAAACAAGTTTGAGTCATTTAGTTTTCAAAACAAGCTACAGGATTATGCGCAGATAGTGTGCACGTCGGTGGATGGCAGATGAGCTATGAGTAAAACGCACGAATTGTCCCTCTCAATGTTTTGCTCCGGCGAACATTTCATTAACTGCGTCCACAATTTATATGTTCACTATCCCGCCATGTTGTCGACGCAGCCGAGGAACGATGATTACGATGTCAAAGTGAGCAGTGGACAAATGTTCTATCATGGCTTCCGTGACAGCACCCGCCTTCCTTCGATCCTTCGTGAGCCGTTACGTTTCCAAAAGTCCCCTGCGGATGTGAACAGTTCGTTCACGAGTGCGGTGCCGTTGTCAATCTGACGAATAATCTGAACATATGGTTTGAATTTGTGCTAAATTCGGCTGCACAAATTACTGCACACAAGTGCTGTCATCATTATTATTGTACTGGATTAACGAACGCAGACAAGTGTGTATGTGGGGAGAGAGGGAGGGGACGCGTCCATCCCGCCTTTTGAGGATTTCCATGAATAAGGAAATAAGACTGTTCTAACATGAATGGACACATTTTTCCTGGCGTAGACGTTTTCATGTGTTGATGTTCCAGCGCGCGCCTTGAAATCATGCTCGCGAGAATCATGAATCATGAATCAATCATAAATCGCGAAGTCGTTACCTTGTGATCCGGGTTCGCACTTTCGCGGCTGAGCTCGATCATGCCGTTGACCCGGAGCTGTTGTCCATAGATTATGTGGCTCCGACACACCCACTCCTTGACGGGGCTACATCAATGATTGAAACAGCGCGAGACGATGCTTTTACCGGCAAGCCGTGTGGGATTCATTACAAACTTCTACCGCACCCAGTTGAGCGAAGTTCTCCTCTGGGAACTGTCGGTGGGTTTGCAAAATTTCCCACTTTGTGCTTCAGGTGAAATGTCTTTACCCATGTTTTCAGTTTCGCACGGCAGTTCCGTGTATCTGTGACAATTTGACCCGTGCCAGGCCTGGGGTCTGAGGCAGCCACGCCCGGCCGGGAGGGAAGAAAGTTGAATTCCCCCCTGGAATTCCCAATTTCAAGACGCCGTATGAGAAAAACAAAGACACTGCATTGAAGGTATCATCAAATAAAAAAGAATACACACCAAACGTGCGACCTTAGGTCAAATGTGAGGTAACCAGAGGCCACGAGAGATAAAAAACCGTCGTTGCTACAGAGACGGTTGCAGATACAGTCTATTCTGACCATTTCTATTTTCCCACATGGGTCAGGTCAGATCGGGTCAGCATCCAAAATTGGTCTACCAGTAGCCTACAAGAACAAAATTATTTCACAATGTGCTTCAGACTAAGTTTGCTTTATTAGGTGCATCTGTGGGACATAAGCATTTCAGACACAAAAATACTGTTTTAGTCTTACGTAGTGGTCAGCTGTGGTCAACTTAGATCGAACTTATAATACTTCCCAATACAAAATTGATGTGCTTAACAGGTCTACGTGACCAGTGCAATGCTTTTCCGTGGTCAGAGATAGTTTGTTGCACATCTACGGGTACTCAAGATAACATGGCTGTAGTCTGCATTATACATAGTCCCTTCGACGCTTGTCAACGTATTTGTAGCAAACTGAGAACAGGTACGCTGGTACATGAAATAATACGCCATCAATTTCACAAGCACAATAAGGAGGTCGTCACACGCGTGGCACTCATCCATCTAGCCTCTCCGCTATTAGCAGCATAGGTCACTGACTTTAGATTGCCTCAAATGGCCTTGTATGTGCGCACATGACCTACCGTGCCCTCATTATGCATGAGAATGATATCACAACGTGTTTTCAGTGGAGTATTCGAATTCTGCGTCCAACAGTTCTCACAAGAACTGCCTAACTGGAGTTCAGCATGCGATTTGCAGCAGGTGCCCAAAGAGGTAGGTCATTGCCTGCACCAAGGTCATGTGCTCTGTGGTCATAAGATGGTTCTGCATGTAAGCTAGTGCTGTTTACTCATATGCAAGCACCAAAACTACACAAGAGTACGTACAAATTTGTATTAGTTATGAAAAATAGCGAAAATTGACCCGATTTCGTCTCGCTGACTTCGCTTTTTATAAAAAAATCTGAAGTATTCAAACTATACGCGCTATGATGTCCTATTACTGCAACGGGTTTGGAATGTGAAAACGACTCACAAAACTTATGTGCGGTCAAAGTTTTTAGAGCCTGACCTCTTTGACCTGACCTTGGATCACTGATCTTGGTAGATCAAAACTTCAAATGCGCACAAGGGATCCCTACTTGATAGATGAACAGATACTGGAAAATTCGTGTTGCTGCAAGCGTCGATTTTTTAGGTGTCCTCGGAAATCCGTCGGCGGAGTCGACTTCTCCCGGTCGGGTGCGGGTCTACAAGTTAGTGACCTTGTTTGTGATGATGGAAAATGTTGGTGATGATGGCAAACTCTTGTGAAGTCCTTCTTGACTCATTTTACCCGATTCATTTTCATGAGTTTTCTCTTAAAACAGTTGCTGAAAACGATAAAACTATAAGTCATCATTTTCCCGAACCCTCTTTCATTTTCCCGAACTCTCGGCAACACGGCTTTACGAGCACTGACTCTTGAGCCCTGGCCTGTTTTATTTCAGAGCTGGTGTCAAATAGGTGCTTACTGCATCAAATTCAGTAAGTGCGGTTCCAGTTGTGCTGGATCAGCACACAAGATGAATTTACTCCGTCTCAAGGTCAGACTGGACAAACTGATGTAATATTTTATCATGTTGTGCTGTCATCTACACCATTTGTAACGAACAAAAGATGCGGACGGTCGACTACCGCACTCGTCATTCAGACGTTGTTCTCGAGTCCCCGGTAAAGTCTGGTTGGTCTGTTTTGATTTGACCGGACCTTCAAACCTGACCCCAATTTCAAAAGAATCTAATGTAATCCTAAATTTCATTGTCTTATTATTTAAGAAGCTATATCAAATATGTATGGCTTTGTCTTACAGTCCGCTGTCGCGTCGCATTTAGCGATTCGCCAGAACTGACCTTCGCTGACAGCCACGGCCTGCGTTTGACCTGCCATAAGTTACATGCCTCATAAGGTGCACCTAATGTTGCATACCAAAATATTCGACATTCAACTGCATACAGCTATGCAGCGTTTGACGTGAATACGTCACGTCGTTCGCAAATTATTCCGGAAAAATCCCCGGAGTCAAACTCCCCACCTGAGTGCTTCCTAGTCAACAATGAAATGCTAATAAACGTCCCAATCCAACGCTGTACCTTAAACACCGCTGCCAATCAAGTCCACTTGACATCTGTTGGACTGAATCGCATTGTAAGCTTCACTAGGTCAACACAGTCCGCCTCGTGCTCTCATCTCACGAAGGCAACGTAACGCAACGCTGGCGGCATCGGGTGCCGGGAATCGCACATATGATAACATGCTCGACTGCAGAGCTCCTACGACCCATATCACTGCGCTCGTCATTAGGGTCGTCACTGCTCACGCTGGCCTGAGAGGTCACCGGGCAACGCTGCAGATGGCCGTTGCCGTGGCCACCTCCGACGCATTTTTGTGACCGGAAATCCGACACTGCTTGAGAGCGAGAATGACGCGCACGCGAGGTTGGCTGGCATTATGCGAGCTTTTTCTGCATCATCCCGTCTGCATCTGAGGCTACAGAGCGCACTGCCGTTCCGGCCTCTGCAGATTCTGCTTAAAATAGCCAGCAGTCTGAGCTGTAGCGGTGGGTGGAGGTCAAAGAGACGGCACGACGTTCGGTAAACGGACTTTTTTGGGCTCTTTTCTTGCATCGCAGCCACCTTCCCTCATTTTAATACACCACGACTGGAATACGATAGCATAAGTTAAGGCACCTAGTGATGTTAAGGTTGAATTACGAATTAGGTTTATGTAAATTAAGTTGCGTTACCCCGTTCTTAAGTTCAGCGTAACGAAAAAAAATATAATCCTTCAGGTGTTTGACCGCTTTTACGGGCACGGGCATTCTTGTCTACAGTTCGCAACGTCATGATGCTAACGGTGCGCTAAGAGCAGTAATTTCCCTCAGCTCAGCGGCTGCGGCAGAACGATCCCACGTTTGAGAGAATACCTGGCCACGGGGTCAAGTTTAGCATGCTAGCCTGACTGAGTTATGAGCCGGTGCAGCGTCGACCGTAGAGCGCATGGTACGCCCCGTCCCGAAGCTCCTCCACGGTGTCCACTGGTGTGCGATGGGGAGACGTTGATGACCTGATCTGCCAGCCTTCTGAGGCGGGCGGGCGGCGGCCGTCCGTCCGCCTTTGTCCCGGCCCGGCCGCGGCCGCCTCCAATCCATCAGCCCCGCCGCCGATGAGCGATAGCACGCCCCGGTCGCCGATACGGACGCCCCCATCTATCGTGTCCGCTATTACCCACTGCCACCGGCCGGTAACAAAGCGACGGCGCCGCCCCGCGCGAGGGAGGGGGCGGCCCTGAGGTCGTCGGTGCCGACGCGGCCGGGTCAGTCGGTCGTCCCCGGCGGCGGAGGCAGGTGTGTCGAGAGCGCGGGCCGGAAGGAGGACGCCGACAGCAGGCTCCGTCGCCTCGTCTGTCCTCCCAGTGCCGGTGAGCTGGCCGATCACGGATCAGTGCCGGTGAGCTGGCCGATCACGGATCAGTGCCGGTGAGCTGGCCGATCACGGATCAGTGCCGGTGAGCTGGCCGATCACGGATCAGTGCCGGTGAGCTGGCCGATCTCGGATCAGTGCCCGGTGAGCTAGCCGATCTCGGATCAGTGCCGGTGAGCTGGCCGATCACGGATAATCAGCCGTGGGCCACCGCGTCGGTACGCCGAGCTGGAGACCCGCGAGAGGGATCACGGGCGTTCGACCAGAATAGTCTGGATCCGCTACGCCAATGCGTTCCGAAAATGCATGACTTGGGTGTTGTTTTGCTGGGATGTTGTAGTAATGGGTGCGTGCCAGCGCCCATCAACCTTTATTCGATTCTTTGTGTGTGTTTATCAGAAGATCGTGGCATGCCTGATGATAGTGCTTTGTGCAAAGCATAAGGTCGTGTCTTCATTATTGCGATGGCGATCGATAGATGTAAGTCAGCGCACATAAACGATATTCATGTTTGACGTACCTCACAGAAAGGGGAATCGAATAAGCTAGTTGGCCAAACCGGCTCAAACTTCCGATAAACGGCGGTGCATGTTTGGTTGGGCCACCCGTAGCTGAGAATGAAGGGTGAAACATCGCACGAGGCACGAGCTAGGAGGGCCATGCGTAGGTATCAAGGAGACAAAGGGATTGCTCATCGAGTTCGATGTTTCCGATCGACCAACAGGGTCTTATCTTAAAGCGAAGAAAGATGGTAAGGCACATGGAACACGAGGAGGACGTAGGTAGAAAGAAAGAGAGAGAGAGAGGGTTTGTTTGAGATGATGGAGTTGAGAGAGGGAGAGACGGGACGGAGATAGGTGCGGAGTGGAGAGAGAGAGAGAGAGAGGAGGGGGAGAGAGAGAGGGAGAGTGAGAGAGATGGAGAGAGAGAGACGAGAGGAGAGTGAGGACGACGAGAGGAGAGGATTGGCGACGATGGCGAGGAGGCGAGGAGAGGAGAGAGAGGATAGAGAGAGCGAGAGAGCAACGCAGCCTCACCACCAGCCAGAATTCCCACCTTACCTAGCCAGAAATGCAGAGATTAGGCACATTCTGCAGGAGCGTATACTCGATATTGTACACCTGATAAGACTGTTACACCTACTGTTGACACCGCAGCGAGGTGGCAGCGTAAGGACAGGTCCCAAGCAATGTTTTTAGCAGAAAGCCCTTGCATTACACATAGTTTGGGGTCCAGCGCACATATTAACGGTTCTGAATTATACGCCATAATACAAACTTAAATACATATGGGCCTGGTCTATTAAATTGACAAACGTTTTCCCCGCAACCTCAAAAGCAAGCGGTTGAAAAGGGAGAAATGGGATGCGCGCCACACGTCCGATTTCTTCCGCAGGTCTCGGACCAGACAACAGCTTCAACTCAGGCGGCAGGGTAGCTGGGAAATGTGTTGAGAGCGGGTTACTAAAAGCTTGGGATGCCCAAGTTTCTCCAAAATGCTTGGGCAATGCTCGGATTTTGAGGGGGTTTTCCGGGAGGTAGATTTGGGACTGGCTTGGGAAGTGATTCTCAGTGCGTCATCGGCATGGGCTGCTCGGGGTGGGCAAGTAATCCTATGTCCGGCTGTTTAGGAAAATGTTGCATAATTCAACTGTGAGCAGGCATTTTTCCAGGGTGTGTTCGCCATGGGTACCTCGGGGAACGCTCCGAACACACTGCTTGGGGAAATATTGGGTAACGGTCGGGAACAGGTTGGGAATCCAAACAAAGCGTATCACATCCGGAGCTTATCTCAAGCATTGCTCAACTTTCGGTGATGGAACGGTCAGGATATTGCACTTGGTATCTGATTGGTGGGAGTTAAGGGAAGTGTTCCACATTTATGTGGGATGTTGAACTGAAATAAATGCCCTTCTCGAAGATCATTCGGTTGCAGTTCACAGCCATGCCTTTCTGAGACCTAAACCCCTCTAGCATTTTAGCTACAAGCCCACGAAGATGTGCAGACTATTTCGCGCAGAATATTTCAAGGTCATCTAGGCATGCATGACGCCATAACGTTATTCAAATCCTGGCATTACATCGGCCATGCGGCGATCAAGACCAAGAGAAGATAAGTGTCGAGTCGTTCACATCTGACGTTCATGAGCACGATTCGCAGGTATAGTGGTCCTCAATTGGCTCTCAGCCAATGTTGCGCAAGTTACGACGACACGATCAAACAATGACGCATCGAGGACCATATTTACTAAGGAGGGAAACTGTGTTGTCAGCAGCAGTCTTCTCCACTTAGGTATGAAAATAGTTACAAGAAAGCTTATTTAATTTTACACCATGCTTGTTCCAATATCTTCAAACGTGGAACATTCCGTTCAAGGTGGGGGAAGTGACAGTCGGTAATGGTATCTGACGTGCTGTAGTGAATCATCTCCAGCAGTCCGTGACCGCCTTCTCAACGCGGGTGTAAGTCAGTGTGCCAATCTGTCCAATTGCATCAGTTTTCGCTGGATTGGAGCCAGCTACCGCAGGTCAGATCTGTCTCACGGTTTATTATAGTGGCAGACTGACAACGTTTGATAGAATCCAACAGATCCTAAACTTTGCCGGCAGGATATGTTTAGCCCACGTAGATTTGACCATGTCTCTGACCTGCGTGAGACGCTCCGCTGGATGTTGCCTCGACATATGGCAGAACTCCAAGTGGTCACACTGGCTCACGAGGTAATGCCTCACTACGAGCCTGATGTGCTGGCCTGTTTGTCCTAAACCGCGATGCACTTGTGCGACCCACTCGGCAGGATAGGCTCCTGCACCTCCTAGCCGAGAACCGAGGCCGGTAGAACACGTTTCTGGTACTATGCGCCAGCATGATGTGATGCACAGTCAGCAACATGACGCGCGGCGAGAACGCACCTGTTGAATAGGAGAGCTATTGGGAGACGATGAGGCTGTGTGATGGGTGTTTTGTATGGATGTGTTTGTACTCGCGTGTTTGTACCTCCTGTGCTCCTGTATTGCTTCTCCTGGACTTCTTTGTTAGACTCATCCACATTTGATACTTTAAAATCGAGGTAAACCATTTCACTTTTGAAAGGCCAAGAGCTCGTCATAGGCTAACTCAGACTCAAGACTTAATGTACATGAATCTGACCCGTCGCTTAATATGAACATGAATCAGACTCGACCTTGAACGTTCTGTTAGTTTAGGATTCGGGCAAAGATCAAGAAAACGTAGCAAGACGCAACGCAGGCTTCAGTCAGATCCGAAACAATGCTCTCGGATCATTACTCAGTTCAATACTTGACCATTGCTATACGCGGTTGGTTTCACCTCGGTTCCGTCACACAAAAGCCAGTCTCGAAAAACTGGAGCTACGAAGGCCCGTTACATTGTCACATTGGTGTGTTCACAGTTGCTGCGGTAACTTTTGTGAGGGGGGGGGGGAGCGCTGGGGGCCGGTCACAAGCAGTATTTTCAAATGATGAAGCTTGAAATGCACTTTAATTTCCCGAACTCGCCATCTTTTGAAAATGAAAATGGCACATAAGTTGAAATGAATGTAATGTTTGGACAACTTCTAGAAACTGTGCCAATAGATTGGTCGAAATCACGAGTACAAAAATTGCGGCACGGATGGTTCCTACTTAAATGCACCACATGCACTCCTACAATGTTGAGCTGGCTGCTTAACCTCACCGAAAACAGATATCAACGAGAAAATCTAACTGAAAAGCCTGCGACGAAATCCTTTGCAATTGGTGTTCAGGATCATTGTCCATCCCTCTGTCCGATGACTAAAAATAACGCTGATGAAATGTTCGCTGAGTCATTAAACGATGGTGCGTTTGTTCGCGGAAAGCGAGGCCACTGTTTACCGAACGTTTATTACGAAAGCTCCCGGTCCCAAGCAGACAGCTCATTTCACAGACGTGCAGTGAGTGGCAGGCCATTGCGGCCCAGACCGCTGCCCGGGCCGCGTGGCGCTGGCGCTGGCGGTCAAGCAAGCCCCTTTGTTCCCCGCTCGGCGGTTATTGGTGGCCGAGCCTGGTCTCATCGGGATCGGCCGCCCCAGCCCAGCCGCCGCTGCCGCGCGGGGCGGTAACCAATTACGGATGTCATCAGCCGCTGAGCGGGGACCAATTACGGAGCGCGTCGCCGTGCCGATCCAGGACCGCACCAGATTAGCGCCGCTCCCCAAGCCGGAGGCTGCACGCCGCGTGTCGTGTGTCTCCAGCCGGAGATACACGAGAAGTAGCACTTATTCGAAGCGAGCGCGGACGCGTGAGTCAGAATGGGATAGTTGGCGTTCGCTGAACTTACGATGGGATTCTGGCAGAGCTGAGTTCTAGAACATAAGCACTTCCTGCGAAGCGTTCTGCTCCCTTCCTCTTCATTACAGGAGCTCGGGAACTTGCGGAGAGGAGGGAGCAAATGGATGTGGGCAAGAAGAGATGAACGCCTTTTGGGCTGTTAGCCACCACTAACACCATGGGACCATTGCAAAAAATTATCCGGAGCTGGAAGGCAAATACTATGTTTTATCAAAGTTAACCAGGCATCAGGGTCGAGGAAAAAAATCTGCACCACTTCCTTGCTTTTTCAAAGAGGCATGCATGTGCAAGCTGTTTTCGATCGATTTTTGGTGCATATTGAGAGAATGCCACCTCAGTTACAACGCGATGCTGGTTTGCTTGTCACAGCCTAGCAAGGTGAGAATGGCCGGTTGGCCGCTATCGCCGGCCGGTGCCTTGACGGCCGCAGCGGCTAGAAACATCATTCCAATGGAGACAGGCTTCCGAGGAGCCAAATTTGCTCCCGACCACATTCTTCCCTTCGTGTGTCCGTAATACCTTTCTGGTTCTCACGAACAGATACATTTTGGTGCCACAACACGCGCGCTGGCTACCGAAACACGCTCCATTTTTAAAGCTACCGGAAATTTTGACGTGGTTACACGGCAGCCGGAGAGACATCCTCAAAAAACCTTCGGAAGGTGGGGGAGAGGGGTCGCATCGCCCCACCCCTCGCCTTATGAGGGTTAGGGCTAGGGTGCCGCTTCCCTTTCCATTCCGGTCCCCGCGCCCTGGGTCACTATGCCCAGAGAATATAACCCGGAGGGGTATGAGTTAGCCTCCACGTATAGCAGTAAGATGGACACCTCCGTTTATGTGATGCCCTCGATTTATTACACCAGATGGTTTAAGCTTCTAGTTTTTACGTACAGTTCGCGACAGAACGTTTCAAAAAACGTGGCAACGTCTTAAAAACTTTTTTTCAAAAGGCACGCTCTGAAAATGCTAACGAATGCATGGGTTGTGACACTTTTATTATGTTGATACAGCCCGACCAATACCTTCCAGTTTCTTCATTTAGGTCTGGTAATAAAAATGAGCCGTGAAACGAAGCGGTGCGTAAATCGCGATATGTTTAAAAAAATAATTGGGGCAAAGAGCGGTGAGTCCAGACGCCAATAACACGTATTGAGTCGAGGGTTACAAATAAGTACTATGGCTTCATTGCAAGGTACACATTATGTTACTCGCAATGGAAACCCAATCCCTAACCCAAGCCTAATCCCAATCCCGATGGCGGTGCTCACGGTGCCTCCGACCTCACTCTTCCTGTTCAAGCACCGCCACTACCTCCGGGCACGCTGACGCTCACTACGAAACAAGCGCTTCTCCACAGCAGTGATGTGGCCTTACGATTACTATAGCAATAATGGGCTGAAGTTGGATTTCCTGTATCCAATAACTTAAGGATATTTCTTAAGTAGGAGTCCAAGACGCCCAGTTGAATTATCTATGCATTAACTATTGAAGTTCTGTTCATGAACGTCCGTTCTTCGGTGACAGCTTTCTCAAGTTTTGTGTTCAGCGATGATGGCGTCTGGAAATCTTTGCTCGCCCACACAATCCCATGTTTTTTTAGAAACAATCTGACAATGGCGTCTATAAAATATTGCTAGCCCACCACAATCCCATGTTTTTTAGTAGGAACCTGGAATGACGTCTAGCAAATATTGCTCGCCCACCACAATCCTATGTTTTTAGTACCAGTCTGGAATGTCATCTCGAAAATATGCTTCGCTCACCACAATCCCACGTTTTTAGTGGCAATCAATCAGAAGTGCTCAAAACGAAAGGATTTCTGTTCTGAAGGGAGTGTTCCACTTTTCTATGGCCGCTTCTTAAATGGACATAGTCATCTTGAAGATGATTTGGTTGTAGTTCGCAGCCTTGTCCTTCTCAGCACCTAAACCCTTCTGATTTCTGAACCACGCCTGGGAAGATGAGGCTACTTCTCGGGGAGAGAGTATGTCGAGGTCACCTTGGCATTCGTGACGTCAAAGTAACGTCTTTAAATTCTGCTTTTCCATAAGCCACGCGGCGATCAAGGCCAATAGAAATACAGTGGCCGAGTCGTTCATATCTGGCGTTCGTGAGCACAATTTCCAGATATAAGGGCCGTCAGCTAGCTCTCAATCAATGTTGTGCAAGGACTGCGATCATACCTGATGCTAACTTTCAATATCTTCAAATGTGAAACATTTCCCTTAAATGGCGAATTAGAAGAGGGGAAACATTCACTGAGGCGAGTCCACACATTGCAATCCTCATATGAGATGGTGATATGGCGAGACGTGCGTTATTGGGACTATAGTGCTCAACACGTGGAACGGTGCCTGAGACGCGCAAAAGCACTCAAGCACCCGTGGATTTGATGATACTTGCCAGCGGTACGCGAAGGAACTACGTAAATACGCTCTTGCAACATAAAACCAAACCATTTCTCCCCAAAATGTTTCCGTCTCGGAATTTTCCCACGACAAAAGTCGACTAACATCTTCACAAACATACATGAGGATCTCTACGAGGTTGAAAAAGATTTAAAACATGTGCAAACTTCCTTCTTATATATCCTGCACTCTCCGTTTCGCTACTGATACGTTTGATAATTTTTTTACGAGCCTTATATTCCTTATGTCGCAACATTCATGCAACGTTTGGCTTTAACCTGCACCTATCAAAGGTCAGTACTCTATCACAAACACCAAGATTGCTACAGCCCTGCTAAGGCGACAGGGTGAAAGCATGGTAACTAAAACCCTCATGTTTGTAAAAAGTAATATTTACGTTCTGCATATTGCCCTTTGTTAACTTCCCTCCTATGGGAGATTCAATTCAAACATTGAAACTGATGCGAGTATTCGTAGTATACGGTCGTGGAGGACCGCGTTGCGTGGTCATCTTGCATGTGGTGGCATGCTCATCTGACAGACACTGAAAATGTGAATATCACTAGGGGACCGAGCCGCGAATCAACATCAGTTCCATCGCCCTATCGCTCAGCTAATGAAGACCCAACTTGTTAGCTTCTTAGGACTAATATCAATAGGGGTTCACTGAGAATATCATTGATGCGATAAATGTTTGCGTTTCCTGCAGCAAGATAACACAAAGACTGATTTATTTTGCGGATGGGAAACCCTCATGTAAATAACCTGTTATGGGCAGCCACACCTGCCATCTGGGCAGGATACCCTAGCAGACGTTCATTAGCTCATGGAGAGGAGCGGTAGAGATTGCCGTTCCAATCGGTGATATAATATTCCCCGATGCCACATTATATCGTACGTGGTTGTCAGAGATGTTGTCATCTACCAGCAAGAAGACCCTGTGTGCATGATCGTGCGACCAACGGAGCACAGGTGTTGTAACTAATGCACTCGATATGCTCCTCGTTTTAGGAATTCTGTAATGGTAAAGCTGAAAAGGCTGATACCACCTACCCTCTCTTAAAACGGGTAAATGAAGGAGAACTCCGGTTCTCCACTGAGGAAGGAAAGCTTGACTCACGCGAGTGTGCAGCTCAAATTGAAAAAGTTAGACTGGGTGGTATTTCTATCTACCATGAAAGGGATAAAACTGTCCGAGGAATGTCGAGTAAGAACGCATTCCAAGGCTTTTTAGTTCTAAAGCCTCGGTGTGAAAATTCATGTATCCCGTGTTCCTCTAACATGTGCAATGGCCAAGAGTTTATTTCGCAGATTTTGTAATTACGTTGAAACCCCGGTGCCCAATTTATTTTAAAACTATGCATTACACGTAGTTGCGTATCTTTTCAAATTTACGGCACACGCAAATGCGCGAAAACATAAAAATCCAATGCTTTTGCGATTACGACAATCGGATCACTACACTGTATCCGAATGTAAGCAAAGTTCCGTCAACTTATAAGCTAAATGTGGGGATAGCTCAAATGCAGTAGTTTATATATATAGCTCAAATGCAGTAGCCTGCTGTAGTTTAAATATGATTGATACGGTTAACATGTGATGTGATACGGTTAACATGTGATGTGATACGGTTAACATGTGATGTGATACGGTTAACATGTGATGTGATGCAGCTTAAATGTGATTATGATCTCCAGATTGTCGTCATAGCTCCTATAGGATAAGTTTCTTCTTCCAGGACCAATTCAGATAAACATTTTTTTTTTAATTGCCGGGTCCCATCGTCAAGAAACATCGTATCGCCATCTAAATTGTAAATAGGGAAGAGAATGATTCCGAACTTCCAGTAGCTGAAACATAAGAAAGTATTTGCTCCCAGAGGTCGCCATAGTACAATGATACATTCCTCCCACGTATACCGTTGAGAATAAGACTGCCTAGTCAACCCCGCTGTGCTCGTTGTCCACCCTCCCCCGTTGCGTGGGTACCTCGCTCCCGCAGTGTGGATCCATATGACGTGACGGGTGGGACTTCGGCTTCCAGAACACATTCTGGCGGCGCTGATCTTATGCACTCAACGCTCGTCACTCGTGAAACGATCTCTCGAGTCAAGATGTCAATTTATATGACGCCTATAAAGACAATCGTAAAGACAGTACAGCAGATGAATGCTAAGCGTCAAAAGCCAAATGGCGCGCCAGTGTTGGAGGTAAGAGTCTGTCTTCCGGGCTGGTTTGCAAAGAAGACAACGCCGCCGCCCTGCCAGCTTTGTCCAAGTTTGTGGATTGGACAGCCTCTTGAAATGTTCACTGTCTGTTGAAATGTCTATGTCTACTAGCTCTCGGCTGGTGATCCCGCGGAAGCTCGGGGATGATTCCGTCCCTATGTCTCGGCAAACCTCAAAGGCTACTCGCTTTGAACGTGAGGCTCCGAGAACTCCAAAATGAGGTCCAAGGAAATCCAAATCCAGGTTCAGGTGGGTCCACGCTGCCTCATAGCATGGCTCTTTTCGTAGCGGGCAGCGCGAAGAAAATGACCGACGTGAATGAAAAGACTTAACAGGGTTTTGCTATCAAAATAGAACCTGAGGAAACCGCATAGTCCCTCTCCAGCTGTGCATCTAGCCCCATCTGACTTTTCCTCTGACCGCTCAGGGCTTTCTGGCTGTTAGGCTCCTGCGAAGCTGCATGGGATTGCCTCGATCTTTGGGTCCGATTTAAAGGGATCGCTCCACACTTGTATTGCCATTTGAACCGGGGTTACAAGCCATTTCACGATCTTCCCTGCGTTTCACCATTACGGTTTTGCAACGAATGCAATTCCTCCCGTTTCTCTGAGCTAGGCGCCCGCGAACTAATGCAGATGGAGTTACTGTGCCGCCTGATTGAAGCCACACGAAGGAATTTATAACAATCATAGAAGCGTCACACACAATTCGGCCTCCACAAAAGTCATATATCTCTTCCAGGTCGATAAAAATATGGTCGTTGACTTATTCGTTTCTGAACTACGTCAGCACGAATTGCGGCATCAACGGACCATCAGTTGGCTATCAGCCAGCTTAAACACGTGCTCGGGTGGGGGTCCAAGTTGACCCCCCCGAGGGTTTTTCCATAACGGTTTCCGAACGGCGCAGCGCAGGCCGCGTAAAATTTTGCGCAGTTGTAGGGCAATTGAATGCATATGGTTGGTGTCAACAATTTATATATAACCTTATAAGGTTACTTGACCTATGGCAGGTCAAGTTAGGGCCAATGGTTTGAATAAAAGCTAATTCTAGGGAATGTTCAACCTGATGCAACAACGGAGTGTTAGACGAGACCATACATCTTTGGGATGCTTTCTTAGGCAACGCGGCAGTTGAATGAAAAATAACAGTGACCTAAGGTCTGGTATGAACGTCAGATCAAGGTCAAAACCAATGCGTTTTATTACTCTAGAGCCTGCTATATCGGATAGTTCCTGGCGCTTATTTCAAATTTATTGATGTCAGAAACCGCGTTCTTTATTTTCCATGAACTTCTTAGGGGCCAGAATAGATCATTTACGTAAAATGACCCAGGTCAGCATTTTGTTTTTAGGAACACACCTCCTAGTGTAATCTTTGTAGCTCATTCAAATGCAAAACTCAGAACAGTGCTGTATGATTTTGGTCACTATGACCTTCAAATGGTCAAACAAGGTTGCTAACCTTAAATGGACATGTAACCATTTGCTTAGAAACAGTTCTTTAGGTTCTGGGACACTTAGGAGACCAATCTGGAATACGACCATGTTTGACCTTATTTGATCCGAAGGTCATAATATGGGAACGTCAAAATTTGACCTAAGTCAGTTCACGTGCAGATCATCACACCTTGTGGCTTTGGTGTTTGTAGCTTTCTTAGTTCCCGAGAGCACAGGGGAGTCAAATTAAGCCTTAGCAAAATGTCGTACACTTTCAGCTCGTCAAAGCGTGCGGTAGCTTTCTAAATGCCACTGGGTCTGATCGCGATCGCGATTTTGTTACAAAACGCTCCATTTCTTTCCTACATCAAGATTAGTAGTCCTTTCAATGTAAAAGTGACCCAAGACGAGATATTCTTTAAATTGGGGGGGGGGGGGGTCGACTCTTTCGTACTGCACAGGACCCTGATGGCCCGGGGCTTCAGGATCCTGCCCCCCCCCCCTAACACACTTTCCAAGAGCAATATCCAGCCCTAGTTAGCGTTACCGCCATGTCACACGTCAGGCCACTGTGCACCTATGCATTATCCGGAAGTTCATTTCATTTTCTATATCACAGTGAATCTGGCAACTAGTGCGAAAACTCATCTAGCGTGTAATTCATGACCCTCGTGAAATCAAGATGTTTTGAAAACATGAACATGGGTACTGTGACTGGTTGAGAGGCTGAGAAATGTTCGCCTGCATATGGTAGTTTCAAGGCGATGTATGCCGCGTTAATGTAAGGGTTGTCAACTATTGAAGGTCACACAAGGAACGAAATAGCTGAGCTTGTTTGTCACACGGGCATGGCTCGATCAGTTCGACTCAGGGCCAGCCGATCTTAACCTGAACCCCGCATCGTGATCCATAGAGGTATGTTTTAAATTGAGTGAAAAAGAGTGCTTCCAACGACACTATATTAACATTGGTCGAACCAGTAATTGGCAACACCAAAATACTCTCATTTTATCTTTCGTATAGAACAAGCTGGCAATCATGATCACATGAAACATTTCTGAAATTCAGTCAATTCCTGTACACTCATAATATTGACCTTTCTGTGCTTCCTCCTCCCGTAACGCTATATATATATATATATATATAGATAGAGAGAGAGAGAGGAGAGAGAAGAGAGAGAGAGGAGAGAGAGAGAGAAGAAGAGAGAGAGAGAGAGAGAGAGAGAGAGAGATATATATATATATATATATACATATCATATATATATATATTATATACATATATATATATATATATTATAATTATATCTATATATAGCGTGACGATCGAAATCTTCTTCAAATTAAGGAGATAAGAAATGAATCACGGTAGTGAGCCGCGATGTATCATGCATTGAATTGAAAAGAATGAAGCAACCTTTCTGCAGACTAGTTTCTTTAAAAAATTTTCGGTGACAGCTTGAATTTATTTGAATAGACTTATGAGGAATTAGGAAGCATGGACTCCATGGAGACAGCACGTAGGATGGGCCTGGCCATGTATATTCCGGCCAGCTTTCGCTGTTCGAATATTGTCCACGTACCGCGCATTTTTCACCCGTGTGTAATCGGTCCTGCCGTGATCACGGCTCGTGGGAACATTCGGAAAACGCTCC
>NW_023596906.1:237411-277411 GCF_011947565.3 Pollicipes pollicipes
CAGCGGTGGCAGCGTAAGGACAGGTCCCAAGCAATGTTTTTGAGAAAGCCTTGCATTACACATAGTTGGGGGTCCAGCGCATAATAACGGTTCTGAATTATACGCCATATACAAAACTTAAATACATATGCCTGGTCTATTAAAATGACAAACGTCCCCGCAACCTCAAAAGCAAGCGGTTGAAAAGGGAGAAATGGGATGCGCGCCACACGTCCGATTTCTTCCGCAGGTCTCGGACCAGACAACAGCTTCAACTCAGGCGGCAGGGTAGCTGGGAAATGGTGAGAGCGGGTTACTAAAAGCTTGGGATGCCCAAGTTTCTCCAAAATGCTTGGGCAATGCTCGGATTTTGAGGGGGTTTTCCGGGAGGTAGATTTGGGACTGGCTTGGGGAAGTGATTCTCAGTGCGTCATCGGCATG
Source organism: Pollicipes pollicipes (assembly GCF_011947565.3). NCBI lineage: Eukaryota > Metazoa > Arthropoda > Thecostraca > Pollicipedomorpha > Pollicipedidae > Pollicipes > Pollicipes pollicipes. Next base: position 237,832 of record NW_023596906.1, read on the forward strand.
GGCTGCTCGGGGTGGGCAAGTAATCCTCTGTCCGGCTGTTTAGGAAAATGTTGGCATAGGTCAATTGCGAGCAGGCATTTTTCAGGGTGTGTTCGCCATGGGCACCTCGGGGAACGCTCCGAACACACTGCTTGGGGAAATATTGGGTAACGGTCGGGAACAGGTTGGGAATCCAAACAAAGCGTATCACATCCGGAGCTTATCTCAAGCATTGCTCAACTTTCGGTGATGGAACGGTCAGGATATTGCACTTGGTATCTGATTGGTGGGAGTTAAGGGAAGTGTTCCACATTTATGTGGGATGTTGAACTGAAATAAATGCCCTTCTTGAAGATCATTCGGTGCAGTTCACAGCCATGCCTTTCTTGAGACCTAAACCCCTCTAGCATTTTAGATACAAGCCCACGAAGATGTGCAGACTATTTCGCGCAGAATATTTCAAGGTCATCTAGGCATGCATGACGCCATAACGTTATTCAAATCCTGGCATTACATCGGCCATGCGGCGATCAAGACCAAGAGAAGATAAGTGTCGAGTCGTTCACATCTGACGTTCATGAGCACGATTCGCAGGTATAGTGGTCCTCAATTGGCTCTCAGCCAATGTTGCGCAAGTTACGACGACACGATCAAACAATGACGCATCGAGGACCATATTTACTAAGGAGGGAAACTGTGTTGTCAGCAGCAGTCTTCTCCACTTAGGTATGAAAATAGTTACAAGAAAGCTTATTTAATTTTACACCATGCTTGTTCCAATATCTTCAAACGTGGAACATTCCGTTCAAGGTGGGGGAAGTGACAGTCGGTAATGGTATCTGACGTGCTGTAGTGAATCATCTCCAGCAGTCCGTGACCGCCTTCTCAACGCGGGTGTAAGTCAGTGTGCCAATCTGTCCAATTGCATCAGTTTTCGCTGGATTGGAGCCAGCTACCGCAGGTCAGATCTGTCTCACGGTTTATTATAGTGGCAGACTGACAACGTTTGATAGAATCCAACAGATCCTAAACTTTGCCGGCAGGATATGTTTAGCCCACGTAGATTTGACCATGTCTCTGACCTGCGTGAGACGCTCCGCTGGATGTTGCCTCGACATATGGCAGAACTCCAAGTGGTCACACTGGCTCACGAGGTAATGCCTCACTACGAGCCTGATGTGCTGGCCTGTTTGTCCTAAACCGCGATGCACTTGTGCGACCCACTCGGCAGGATAGGCTCCTGCACCTCCTAGCCCGAGAACCGAGGCCGGTAGAACACGTTTCTGGTACTATGCGCCAGCATGATGTGATGCACAGTCAGCCAACATGACGCGCGGCGAGAACGCACCTGTTGAATAGGAGAGCTATTGGGAGACGATGAGGCTGTGTGATGGGTGTTTTGTATGGATGTGTTGTACTCGCGTGTTTGTACCTCCTGTGCTCCTGTATTGCTTCTCCTGGACTTCTTTGTTAGACTCATCCACATTTGATACTTAAAATCGAGTAAACCATTTCACTTTTGAAAGGCCAAGAGCTCGTCATAGGCTAACTCAGACTCAAGACTTAATGTACATGAATCTGACCCGTCGCTTAATATGAACATGAATCAGACTCGACCTTGAACGTTCTGTTAGTTTAGGATTCGGGCAAAGATCAAGAAAACGTAGCAAGACGCAACGCAGGCTTCAGTCAGATCCGAAACAATGCTCTCGGATCATACTCAGTTCAATACTTGACCATTGCTATACGCGGTTGGTTTCACCTCGGTTCCGTCACACAAAAGCCAGTCTCGAAAAACTGGAGCTACGAAGGCCCGTTACATTGTCACATTGGTGTGTTCACAGTGCTGCGGTAACTTTTGTGAGGGGGGGGGGGAGCGCTGGGGGCCGGTCACAAGCAGTATTTCAAATGATGAAGCTTGAAATGCACTTTAATTTCCCGAACTCGCCATCTTTTGAAAATGAAAATGGCACATAAGTTGAAATGAATGTAATGTTTGGACAACTTCTAGAAACTGTGCCAATAGATTGGTCGAAATCACGAGTACAAAAATTGGGCACGGATGGTTCCTACTTAAATGCACCACATGCACTCCTACAATGTTGAGCTGGCTGCTTAACCTCACCGAAAACAGATATTCAACGAGAAAATCTTAACTGAAAAGCCTGCGACGAAATCCTTTGCAATTGGTGTTCAGGATCATTGTCCATCCCTCTGTCCGATGACTAAAAATAACGCTGAAATGTTCGCTGAGTCATTAAACGATGGTGCGTTTGTTCGCGAAAGCGAGGCCACTGTTTACCGAACGTTTATTACGAAAGCTCCCGGTCCCAAGCAGACAGCTCATTTCACAGACGTGCAGTGAGTGGCAGGCATTGCGGCCCAGACCGCTGCCCAGGGCCGCGTGGCGCTGGCGCGGCGTCAAGCAAGCCCCTTTGTTCCCGCTCGGCGGTTTATTGGTGGCCGAGCCTGGTCTCATCGGGATCGGCCGCCCAGCCCAGCCGGCCGCTGCCGCGCGGGGCGGTAACCAATTACGGATGTCATCAGCCGCTGAGCGGGGACCAATTACGGAGCGCGTCGCCGTGCCGATCCAGGACCGCACCAGATTAGCGCCGCTCCCCAAGCCGGAGGCGCACGCCGCGTGTCGTGTGTCTCCAGCCGGAGATACACGAGAAGTAGCACTTATTCGAAGCGAGCGCGGACGCGTGAGTCAGAATGGGATAGTTGGCGTTCGCTGAACTTACGATGGGGATTCTGGCAGAGCTGGAGTTCTAGAACATAAGCACTTCCTGCGAAGCGTTCTGCTCCCTTCCTCTTCATTACAGGAGCTCGGGAACTTGCGTAGAGGAGGGAGCAAATGGATGTGGGCAGAAGAGATGAACGCCTTTTGGGCTGTTAGCCACCACTAACACCATGGGACCATTGCAAAAAATTATCCGGAGCTGGAAGGCAAATACTATGTTTTATCAAAGTTAACCAGGCATCAGGGTCGAGGAAAAAATCTGCACCACTTCCTTGCTTTTTCAAAGAGGCATGCATTGAAAGCTGTTTCGATCGATTTTTGGTGCATATTGAGAGAATGCCACATCAGTTACAACGCGATGCTGGTTTGCTTGTCACAGCCTAGCAAGGTGAGAATGGCCGTTGGCCGCTATCGCCGGCCGGTGCATTGACGGCCGCAGCGTGCTAGAACATCATTCCAATGGAGACAGGCTTCCGAGGAGCCAAATTTGCTCCCGACCACATTCTTCCCTTCGTGTGTCCGTAATACCTTTCTGTTTCTCGCGAACAGATACATTTTTGGTGCCACAACACGCGCGCTGGCTACCGAAACACGCTCCATTTTTAAAAGCTACCGGAAATTTTGACGTGGTTACACGGCAGCCGGAGAGACATCCTCAAAAAACCTTCGGAAGGTGGGAGAGGGGTCGCATCGCCCCACCCCTCGCCTTATGAGGGTTAGGGCTAGGGTGCCGCTTCCCTTTCCATTCCGGTCCCCGCGCCCCGGGTCACTATGCCCAGAGAATATAACCCGGAGGGTATGAGTTAGCATCACGTATAGCAGTAAGATGGACACCTCCGTTTATGTGATGCCCTCGATTTATTACACCAGATGTTTAAGCTTCTAGTTTTACGTACAGTTCGCGACAGAACGTTTCAAAAAACGGGCAACGTCTTAAAAACTTTTTTTCAAAAGGCACGCTCTGAAAATGCTAACGAATGCATGGGTGTGACACCTTTTATTATGTTTGATACAGCCCGACCAATACCTTCCAGTTTCTTATTTAGTCTGGTAAATAAAAATGAGCCGTGAAACGAAGCGGTGCGTAAATCGCGATATGTTTAAAAAAATAATTGGGGCAAAGAGCGGTGAGTCCAGACGCCAATAACAAGTATGAGTCGAGGGTACAAATAAGTACTATTGCTTCATGCAAGGTACACATTATGTACTCGCAATGGAAACCCAAGCCTAATCCCAATCCCGATGGCGGTGCTCACGGTGCTCCGACCTCACGCTTCCTGTTCAAGCACCGCACTACCTCCGGGCACGCTGACGCTCACTACGAAACAAGCGCCTCCACAGCAGCTGATGTGGCCTTACGATTACTATAGCAATAATGGGCTGAGTTGGGATGTACCAATAACTTTAAGAATATTTCTTAAGTATGAGGTCAAGACGCCAGTTGAATTATCTATGCATTAACTATGAAGTCTGGTCTGGAACGTCGTCTTCGGTGACAGCTTTCTCAAGTTTGTGTTCAGAGATGATGGCGTCTGGAAAATCTTGCTCGCCCACCACAATCCATGTTTTTAGTAACAATCTGAAATGGCGTCTATAAAATATTGCTAGCCCACCACAATCCCATGTTTTTAGTAGGAACCTGGAATGACGTCTAGCAAATATTGCTCGCCCACCACAATCCTATGTTTTTAGTACCAGTCTGGAATGTCATCTCGAAAATATTGCTCGCTCACCACAATCCCACGTTTTTAGTGGCAATCAATCAGAAGTGCTCAAAACGAAAGGATTTCTGTTCTGAAGGGAGTGTTCCACTTTTCTATGGGCGCTTAAATGGACATAGTCATCTTGAAGATGATTTGGTGTAGTTCGCAGCCTTGTCCTTCTCAGCACCTAAACCCTTCTGATTTCTGAACCACGCCTGGGAAGATGAGGCTACTTCTTCGGGGAGAGTATGTCGAGGTCACCTTGGCATTCGTGACGTCAAAGTAACGTCTTTAAATTCTGCTTTTCCATAAGCCACGCGGCGATCAAGGCCAATAGAAATACAGTGGCCGAGTCGTTCATATCTGGCGTTCGTGAGCACAATTTCCAGATATAAGGGCCGTCAGCTAGCTCTCAATCAATGTTGTGCAAGGACTGCGATCATACCTGATGCTAACTTCAATATCTTCAAATGTGAAACATTTCCCTTAAATGGCGAATTAGAAGAGGGGAAACATTCCACTGAGGCGAGTCCACACATTGCAATCCTCATATGAGATGGTGATATGGCGAGACGTGCGTATTGGGACTATAGTGCTCACACGTGGAACGGTGCCTGAGACGCGCAAAAGCACTCAAGCACCCGTGGATTTGATGATACTTGCCAGCGGTACGCGAAGGAACTACGTAAATACGCTGCAACATAAAACCAAACCATTTCTCCCCAAAATGTTTCCGGTGGAATTTTCCACGACAAAAGTCGACTAACATCTTCACAAACATACATGAGGATCTCTACGAGGTGAAAAAGATAAAACATGTGCAAACTTCCTTCTTATATATCCTGCATTCCCGTTTCGCTACTGATACGTTTGATAATTTTTTACGAGCCTTATATTCCTTATGTCGCAACATTCATGCAACGTTTGGCTTTAACCTGCACCTATCAAAGGTCAGTACTCTATCACAACACCAAGATTGCTACGCCCTGCTAAGGCGACAGGGTGAAAGCATGGTAACCTAAAACCCTCATTGTTGTAAAAAGTAATATTTACGTTCTGCATTATTGCCCTTTGTTCAACTTCCCTCCTATGGGAGATTCAATTTCAAACATTGAAACTGATGCGAGTATTCGTATTATTACGGTCGTGGAGGACCGCGTTGCGTGGTCATCTTGAATGTGGTGGCATTGCTCATCTGACAGACACTGAAAATGTGAATATCACTAGAGGACCGAGCCGCGAATCAACATCAGTTCCATCGCCCTATCGCTCAGCTAATGAAGACCCAACTTGTTAGCTTCTTAGGACTAATATCAATAGGGGTTCACTGAGAATATCATTGATGCGATAAATGTTTGCGTTTCCTGCAGCAAGATAACACAAAGACTGATTTATTTTGCGGATGGAAACCCTAATGTAAATAACCTGTTATGGGCAGCCACACCTGCCACTGGCAGGATACCCTAAGCAGAACGTTCATTAGCTCCACTGGAAGAGGAGAGAGCATGCCGTTCCACAATCCGGTGATATATTCCCAGATGCCACTCTATATCGTAAGTGCGTGTCAGGAATTGGTGTAATCTACCGCAAGAAGACTGTGTCGCATGATCGTGGACACACGAGCACAGGTGTTAAACTTAATGCACGCGATATGCTCTCGTTTTAGGAATTCTGTATGGTAAGCTTGAAAAGCTGATACACTACCCTCTTAAGGGTAATGAAGGAGAACTCCGTTCGCCACTGAGGAAAGCTTGACTCACGCGAGGTGAGCTCCAAATTGAAAAAAGTTAGCTGCGGTGGTATTCTAACCATGAAGGTAAAACTGTCGAGGAATGTCGAGTAAAACGCATTCAAAGGCTTTTTAGTCTATAAGCCTCGGGTGAAAATAATTGTATACGTGTTCCTCTAACATGTGCATGGCCAAGAGTTTATTTCGCAGATTTTGTAATTACGTTGAAAACCCCGGTTGCCCAATTTTATTTTAAAACTATGCATACACGTAGTTGCGTATCTTTTCAAATTTACGGCACACGCAAATGCGCGAAAACATAAAATCCATGCTTTTGCGATTACGACAATTCGGATCACTACACTGTATCCGAATGTAAGCAAAGTTCCGTCAACTTATAAGCTAAATGTGGGGATAGCTCAAATGCAGTAGTAGTTTTATATATTAGCTCAAATGCAGTAGCCTGCTGTAGTTTAAATATGATGTGGATACGGTAATGTGATGTGATACGGTTAACATGTGATGTGATACGGTTAACATGTGATGTGATACGGTTAACATGTGATGTGATGCAGCTTAAATGTGATTATGATCTCCAGATTGTCGTCATAGCTCCTATAGGATAAGTTTCTTCTTCCAGGACCAATTCAGATAAACATTTTTAAAAAAATTGCCGGGTCCCATCGTCAAGAAATCGTATCGCCATCTAAATTGTAAATAGGGAAGAGAATGATTCCGAACTTCCAGTAGCTGAAACATAAGAAAGTATTTGCTCCCAGAGGTCGCCATAGTTCACAATGATACATTCCTCCCACGTATACCGTTGAGAATAAGACTGCTAGTCAACCCCGCTGTGCTCGTTGTCCACCCTCCCCCGTTGCGTGGTACCCTCGCTCCGCAGTGTGGATCCATATGGACGTGACGGGTGGGACTTCGGCTTCCAGAACACATTCTGGCGCGCTGATCTTATGCACTCAACGCTCGTCACTCGTGAAACGATCTCTCGAGGCAAGATGTCATTTATATGACGCCTATAAGACAATCGTAAAGACAGGTACAAGCAGATGAATGCTAAGCGTCAAAGCCAAATGCGCGCCAGGGTTGGAGGTAAGAGTCTGTCTTCCGGGCTGGTTTGCAAAGAAGACAACGCGCGCCTCGCCAGCTTTGTCCAAGTTGTGGATTGGACAGCCTTGAAATGTTCACTGTCTGTTGAAATGTCCATGTCTATTAGCTCTCGGCTGGTGATCCCGCGGAAGCTCGGGGATGATTCCGTCCCTATGTCTCGGCCAACCTCAAAGGCTACTCGCTTTGAACGTGAGGCTCCGAGAACTCCAAAATGAGGTCCAAGGAATCCAAATCCAGGTTCAGGTGGGTTCCACGCTGGCTCATAAGCATGGCTCTTTTCGTAGCGGGCAGCGCGAAGAAAATGACCGACGTGAATGAAAAGACTTAACAGGGTTTTGCTATCAAAATAGAACCTGAGGAAACCGCATAGTCCCTCTCCAGCTGTGCATCTAGCCCCATCTGACTTTTCCTCTGACCGCTCAGGGCTTTCTGGCTGTTAGGCTCCTGCGAAGCTGCATGGGATTGCCTCGATTTTGGGTCCGATTTAAAGGGATCGCTCCACACTTGTATTGCCATTTGAACCGGGGTTACAAGCCATTTCACGATCTTCCCTGCGTTTCACCATTACGGTTTTGCACGAATGCAATTCCTCCCGTTTCTGAGCTAGGCGCCCGCGAACTAATGCAGATTGTACTGTGCCGCCTGATTTGAAGCCACACAGGAATTTATAACATCATAGAAGCGTCACACCAATTCGGCCTCCACAAAGTCATATCTCTTCAAGGTCGATAAAAATATGGTCGTTGACTTATTCGTTTCTGAACTACGTCAGCACGAATTGCGGCATCAACGGACATCAGTTGGCTATCAACCAGCTTAACACGTGCTCGGGTGGGGGTTCAAGTTGACCCCCCCGAGGTTTTTCCATAACGGTTTCCGAACGGCGCAGCGCAGCCGCGAAAATTTTGCGCAGTTGTAGGCAATTGAATGGCAGATGGTTGGTGTCACAATTTATATATACCTTATAAGGTCTACTGACCTATGGCAGGTCAAAGTTAGGCCATGGTTGAATAAAGCTAATTTCTAGGGAATCGTTCAACCTGATGCAACAACGGAGTGTTAGACGAGACCATACATCTTGGGATGCTTTCTTAGGCAACGCGGCAGTTGAAATGAAAATAACAGTGACCTAAGGTCTGGTATGAACGTCAGATCAAGGTCAAACCAATGCGTTTTATTACTCTAGAGCCTGCTATATCGGATAGTTCGTGGCGCTTATTTCAAATTATTGGTGTCAGAAACCGCAATTCTTATTTCCATGAACTTCTTAGGGCCAGAATAGATCATTTACGTAAAATGACCCAGGTCAGCATTTTGTTTTTAGGAACACACCTCCTAGTGTAATCTTTGTAGCTCATTCAAATGCAAAACTCAGAACAGTGCTGTACGATTTTGGTCCACTATGACCTTCAAATGGTCAAACAAGGTTGCTAACCTTAAATGGACATGTAACCATTTGCTAGAAACAGTTCTTAGGTTTCTGGGACACTTAGGAGACCAATCTGGAATACGACCATGTTTGACCTTATTTGATCCGAAGGTCATAATATGGGAACGTCAAACATTGACCTAAGTCAGTTCACCGTGCAGATCATCACACCTGTGGCTTTGGTGTTTGTAGCTTTCTTAGTTCCCGAGAGCACAGGGGAGTCAAATTAAGCCTTAGCAAATGTCGTACACTTTCAGCTCGTCAAAGGTGCGGTTAGCTTTCCTAAATGCCACTGTTTTGGGTCTGATCGCGATTTTTGTACAACAACGCTCCATTTCTTTCCTACATCAAGATTAGATAGTCCTTTCATGTAAAAGTGACCCAAGACGAGATATTCTTTAAATTGGGGGGGGGGGGGGGTCGACTCTTTCGTACTGCACAGGACCCTGATGGCCCGGGGCTTCAGGATCCTGCCCCCCCCCCCCCCCTAACACACTTTCCAAGGGCAATATCCAGCCCTAGTTAGCGTTACCGCCATGCCACACGTCAGGCCACTGTGCACCTATGCATTATCCGGAAGTTCATTTCATTTTCTATATCACAGTGAATCTGGCAACTAATGCGAAACTCATCTAGCGTGTAATTCATGACCCTCGTGAAATCAAGATGTTTTGAAAACATTGAACATGGGTACTGTGACTGGTTGAGAGGTTGAGAAATGTTCGCCTGCATATGGTAGTTTCAAAGGCGATGTATGCCGCGTTAATGTAAGGGTTGTCAACTCTTGAAGGTCACACAAGGAACGAAATAGCTGAGCTTGTTTGTCACACGGGCATGGCTCGATCAGTTCGACTCAGGGCCAGCCGATCTTACCTGAACCCCGCATCGTGATCCATAGAGGTATGTTTTAAATCGAGTGAAAAAGAGTGCTTCCAACGACACTATATTAACATTGGTCGAAACCAGTAATTGGCAACACCAAAATACTCTCATTTTATCTTTCGTATAGAACAAGCTGGCAATCATGATCACATGAAACATTTCTGAATTCAGTCAATTCCTGTACACTAATATTGACCTTTCTGTGCTTCCTCCTCCCGTAACGCTATATATATATATATATATAGAGAGAGAGAGAGAGAGAGGAGAGAGGGAGGAGAGAGCGGAGAGAGGAGGAGAGAGGAGAGAGAGAGAGAGAGAGCGGAGAGAGAGAGAGAGAGAGAGAGAGAGATATATATAATATATATATACATATATATAATATATATATATATTATATATATAGATATATATATATATATATATATATAGCGTGACGATCGAAATCTTCTTCAAATTAAGGAGATAAGAAATGAATCACGGTAGTGAGCCGCGATGTATCATGCATTGAATTGAAAAGAATGAAGCAACCTTTCTGCAGACTAGTTTCTTTTAACAAAATTTTCGGGTGACAGCTTGAATTTATTTTGAATAGACTTATGAGGAATTAGGAAGCATGGACTCCATGGAGACAGCACGTAGGATGGGCCTGCCATGTATATTCCGGCCCAGCTTTCCGCTGTTCGAATATTGTCCACGTACCGCGCATTTTTCACCCGTGTGTAATCGGTCCTGCCGTGATCACGGCTCGTGGGAACATTCGGAAACGCTCCTGTCCAACCTTTGCCGGGCGAGCGACTGGATGTCAGCTTTCAAGCCGCATTCCTGATCAAGGAAACACGACGTATGTCAGCACCACGTGGCTCGGCGCAGCTGTTATCACGCTCCCCTGCTCATGCTGTGCGGCGTAACTTTGCTCCAGGTCATGCCAGGTCGCAGAGCCATGGTACCACCTCTAAAGGTCTGCATGACTGCTTTTACGACTGGTTCAGGTTGTCCGCTGGCCGATGTATACAACCACACAGGTAACGCTGGGTAGGGTCATGGGCTTTTTGCATGTGCAATGGATGCGATGACCTATCGTGAACCCCCTCCATCCAAGATGGGTTCTGGGCACTTTTCGTACTGACTGACTGGAAGATACGTGTTTTGCCTACTTGGTTTGAAAAGTACGATTTTTTGCTCCGAACATTTTTGTCCCAAGGTTGACCTGACCTGAAGAGCCACCGTCTGCTCTAAGGAGGTCAAACTGGACATCCTTGGATGTTTTAGACATCTGGCTGTTCGTACCTATGATATTTCACTTATCAAATAAACCGTCCGAGCACGTGACATGGAGCACTATAAAGCCCTCACTGTTTGTATAGCGGTGGTTTGGTCCGTCAGTTCTTTGTTCCGTCGGTCCGCCAATCCATCCGTCTTTTGGCTCATCGCTTCGTCGGTCCGTCAATCCATCCGTCTTTTGGCTCATCGGTTCGTCGGTCCGTCAGTCCATCGGTCTGTTAGTCCGTTGACCCGTCGATCCCTTGGTCCCTTTTGTTCGTCGATCCGTTGGATATTTGGCCTGGCGGTCCGGCGGCTCGTTGGTACGTCCGTTCGTCCATTTTCTACATGCCTTCCCTGTTCATATAAGGTACAACTTTAATATCAGCGACGACACAGAACAAACTGCGAAGTTGGGAATCTTACACCGCAAACTAGGAAGCATGAACACGGATGATAATCTTTATCAAACTCAGGCAGGCAGAACTTTTCTATTTAATGCAAGATCCCGCACAGATTAGGAATATTTTTATCTTTCAGACACCTCGGATTTTTAAAACATATTGCTGTTTGATTAACGTGTTCACTCGGGACTGGTCCTTCAGACGTCAAGCTCTCTTGTAGTTGATATCCCCACTTGTTTGCTCTGTTGCTTTATAACCAGTGCCTCAAATTACATTGAGGATCAATTATGCTCAACAGTAGTCCTTAAAATGTTTAAAAACCTGTGTCTGCGGGTCTTTTTAATCCACGTTAAAATGTGGCAAAAACATCACGATAAAAGGGGCGTAAAGGTTTTTTATGCACTTTTGCGCCCTATAAGAAAATAAAAAAACTTAAACATCGTGAAGAACTGCTTTGGTTGAAGAAGAACCTCAAGATCGGTTGCTAAATACTGCTGAAAACATGAAAACATGAAGGCTGCACTCATTTCTGTAATACGGTGAAGACAAGTATGAGGAATGACACCGTTTCCTGCACTTTGTAAAGCAATGCAGGTAGATCCCAATGAGTCCGCCTCTTCTGTCACTGAGCCCGCCAATCGCTTTGTTAAGTCCAAAACACGCCGCCAATCACAGACATTGTCCATGAGGGCCGCTAAGATGCCCCAGAGGATGAAGGCCTACCATAGCCGCGGGTTCCGTCGAAGCATCAGCATCATTGCCGGTCTCAGGTGCGGACTTGTGCCACGCGGACCGCGAGCCGTCGGCGAGTATTGGCGCGTCTCGTTGACACACGCCGTCGAGCTCAGACGCTTGTGAGCCCCGGTCGGCGCGTCGGCCGGCCCCGGGCAGGGTGACAACCTAAGACAAATATGACACGCTCCGAGGCGCGCTAAGCGGCGAGGCAGCTTCGGTGCCACATACTTCAGCTCAGTCATCGCAGGCGCCGCGAGTCTAGATGTACAATCGGTGTGGCCCGATTCGGTGCCAGCTCTAAATTCGGCCTTGTCCACATCCCTGCCCACGGTGATGGGCCATTTGCCCCGATGAAATGGATGCCGCTAATGGTTTTCCCGTTGCTCTGTTGGTGAGAGCCCGAGATTGCCGCCGGTCGGCCGTCATGGCCAGCCGACTGACGTTCGGGTCCGGCCATGGGGACAGCCTGCCCCTCCCGCCCTGCTCGGTCCATTTGCACAGCAGTTGTCGCGGAAGATGACTGTGGGAAGAACAGCACTGGCTGCCAAACTTGCCGTTGTTAACTTATCGTGGGAAATGGAATGTGTGGGCTCGCCACACGGAAGAGCTCAGCATAACCGCAGCGATGCTGTGACCACCTACAAGAAGTGTTGAGATCGATTTAATCGCGTCCAAGCAGCCAGGAGCAGGCGCACTTTTCCAAATAGCAGCGGAAGTACGCCCCGCTCTAGCCGATTTAGGATTTAGTGCGGAGAGCCAGGAATGACGGAAGCGATACTACCCCGAAGCGATACCAGCCCACCCTGAAGCGGTACCAAACCATCCTAAGCGGTACCAACCCGTGCATATTTGTTTAAACATAGCAAGCATTTCCCGATAGCTTTCGTGTTTTTTTTTTATCCGAGAACGCAGTGCACGTCAAGATGACCATCAGAGCCATGAGAGATATCTAGTGCACGCGCAGTGAGTGATCTAGATTCGGGTGTGTGGCGCCAGCCCTGAGGCACGATCTCGTCCGATCCCGTCCACGATCCCGTCCGATCCCGTCCGAATCTGTTCACGATCCCGTCCGATTCCGTCAGATCGCGTCAGATTCCGGCCACGATCCCGTTCGATCTCGTCCGATCTCGTCAGATCCTGTTCGATCCCGTCAGATCCCGTCCGATTCCGCTCACGGTTCCGTCCACGGTCCCGTCCACTATCCCGTCCGATCCCGTCCGATCTCGTTCACGATCCCGTCCGATCCTGTCAGATCCTGTTCAATCCCGTCCGATCTCGTCCAATCCTGTTTGATCCCGCCGGGTCCCGTCCGATCCCGTCCGATCCTGTTCGATTCTGTCAGATCCCGTCCGATTCCGTCCACGATCCCGTCCACGGTCCCGTCCACTATCCCGTCCGACCCCGCCCATGATCCCGTCTGATCCCGTCCACGGCCCCGTCCACGGTCCCGTCCACGGTCCCGTCCGATCCTGTCCACGATCCCGTCCACGGTCCCGTCCACGATCCGGTCCAAGAGGCCGCCAGCTGGATCCGGGTCGGCCGTGACGGTCCCGCAGGATACAGCAAACTGCATCTCTCGCCGAGGGTCAATATCCTTGTTCCGACCTTCCTTGAACGAACGCTTGGTGGCAAGGCCAGCGTTCGCGGGAGGACGTTATTGCTTACTTCGTAGCGGGCTACTGCTGTTAGTTGGAGCATTGCGCAGGCCGGAGCGTATCCGCTGCTTTTTCATGAGAGGGGTTCCGCCGGAGGGGTGACACCGTCGCGGCTGTGGCCGGAGCCATCAGGGACGGGGGCGATTTGTCAATAGCTCGAGAGGCTGTTGCTGGGCCAATCTACCGCACAGCTGTGTGGCCTGTTATCAGTGGCGTGAGCGAAGGGTGCGTTAAAGGTCTTTGCTCTCCTCCACCTGTCTAGATATCAAGAGTTCCTGACTGGGACCCCTGCATTTTTAGTGGTCCACAGTGACCCTTTTTCAAGATCACTGTCCATTCTTCAAAGCCGTCCTAGGTGTCGGGTCACCATTTCAGGAGAACATCGCACACCCATGGCACGGAACCACGTGGACTCACTTTTTCTCAGCTTACCCTCAATGCCAAACCACAGCGTGACATGCATTTCACTGGATGGCTCATTCATGGTTGTCTAGCCATGCCAGAAAAAAATCGATACAGGTCTCATGAATTCCTCAAATCGTTACAGATTGAGAATTCGCAGAAGTAAAACAAAACCGTTTGGGAAATGTAACAGACATTAGTAGACAAATAATTAATAGCGTAAAATATGCTTGTACCATGCTTTCAATTCAGACGCGGCACATAATGTTGTGCCAAAGCGCTAAAATATTAACAAACGCGTAGACAATAATCGTTTTCAGAGGCGCCATAAACGTCCTCACGCAAACCCCGCAACAAGCAGGCAGGCAGCGCTGCAGCCGCAGGCAGCATCCCTTCAACAGGGTCTTCAGATGGCCTGGCTTTCAGTCCGTCTGCGTCGTGACGCCCAACTTTTGGCGGCCAGCCCGGTGGGTCGTTAGAGAGGCCCGGCCTCGCCAGCACGACACCGCCATTTCGGTGACGGATTCCGCCGCCATATTTCATCCATTCTCCCGGCTCTCCTCGGACCTGCATCGTTCGCGGCCTTGTTAACGACCTGCCGGTACGCTAATGCTCCATTCGGTATTCGTCGGGCGCCGGTCGTCTGTCCGCCGGGTGCCCAGCGGCCGCCGACTGCAGCCGCCGCGACGGTTCCGGCGCGGCCGCCCCTTTTCGCCCGGATTTCGGCCAGACGCCAGACGAAATGGCGCCAAACGGTGGCGCCAACGAGCCGCAGTAGAATGGAACGCGAAATTGCCAGCATGCATTTGCGAATGACGAGCACCATATTGCAAGCGCTATGCAAAGTCGGCATTGGGCGTCGACGGAGTGCGTCCCGTTATAGACGCGTATCTGCCTAATCGGATGGTGGGCGCTGTGCCGATGGACGCTGAGCGTTTGATTGAATCTAGAAGTAGTTTGCTGCAGTATATTCAGTTACCCTGTTTGCAATGAAGTAGCTATTTGCAATGCATGTCAATCGCGCGCGCCAAATTGCCTATCCCTGTTGCAAATGTGATGAGCGTACTTTATCCGGCTGCGCCCACTCATATGTGCCCACCGGCCCCCATGTACATATATGTGGCTAGGGAACATCGTGAACCGCACGGAAGGGCCTGAATATTTCTAGCTGATTCCGTGTTCGGGTGGAAGCAATCCCCACTCGCGCGTCGGGCCCAAGTGGGGGTGGGCACACTCTCTGGCCATTCGGCCTCGGACTGAGCTAAAGCATCTAACACATAAACGCCGGACAACGGCCTTAGTGCATTTGCCGATACTCGGTTTGTCTCTTCATATAAGCCAACGATCTCCCAGGTTTGGTCAGCACCAAGCCTGGAAGCCAACTGTTGACCAATGGCGAACTTCTGCAAGTCGCATAAGACACATGTTATCCCCTGAATCGGCTTTGGTGCAAAATGGATTTCTAAAATTAATTTTGAAACACAAATCATCTGATGGCTTTAGTCCCTTTCAGAAATATGCTCCATGTGGTTTACGAGGGCGGCTTTGAGCTCGGAGCACACAAAAGCAGAGCGCATTTCGGGCACTCTCAAAGCCAAGTAGCTGCAGTTTCAGCATAACCAATAAGCCAGGCCCGTGACGGGAGTGCGGGGTAGGGGGGAGGAGGGACTGTTCTCGTGCCGCGCGAGGTCACGACACAGCCGCCTCGTCGCAGTTGACCGTCTGACTGACAGCTCGCTAAGTATTTATTGGTCGATCGGACCAAGCATTGCGGTGGTCTGTGACCCATATGCTGTGACGCTGAATTACAAATCATGGTTTAAGGTACAGCCACAGCCTACCTTCCAGGAATACGCATCAACCGCAACAGTAAAAAGGATGAACTGTTTCAGGAAAATGCTGTTCTAAATGCTTTCAAAGATAGAGCCATGATTCGTCGGAGACAAGCGGCTTTGCTTGTCACTGATCGTTTATAACCTTGATGGGTCATTACCGTAGCCAAAGTCACCAGCTCCCTGGACCAATCCATTTAAACTTTTGAGATGCCCATAGCTTACCACTTTTGTGCAGGCATGCTGCATTGAACCACAAAACAACATAGCACGCGGATGATAGCATTAATCTTGGAGGCTTCCGCGATTATGCCTCCAGACCCGTGAACTGGCAGGGTCCGGGATAATATTTCTTGCACAATAGCTTTGCCCGAAATACATCACCGGCAGTGTCTAATTAAAAAACTCTGCGTGACATATTTCGTATTTTGAAGTAGGTGTTATGGCCCACGGTCCGTGGCAGGAGGTGGGTCAATTTAGGGAGATTAACAGCGCGATGTGAAATACCCGTGCTAAGAAGTCAGCCGCACTGCAACGCTTTCTAAACATTGGCGTGAACAGGATACCGTGTATTAAGCTAAGTGAACATCATTATGGGCGTACGCACCTCCATAAGCTCTACGGAGTTTCCAGCGAAATACCAGCGATGATTCTCTAGTATGAAATGTATTTTGTGTTTCCGGCCGAAAATCAAAGCAGGCATGCTCTGATAATCCGTCGAGACAACACCGGATTTCGCGATGCATGACAAAACGATGGTACGGAACAACAAAGCAGCTCGGTTGTGAGCTGCTCCGTCTACTTGCCAGTGGGAGGCGCGGCCATCCAGCCATTGCGCTCTTGCCAGTGGGAGGCGCGGCCATCCAGCCATTGTGCTCTTGCCAGTGGGAGACGCGGCCATCCAGCCATCGTGTTCACACCGGTGGGAGACACGGACATCAAGGCTTTGTGCTCTTGCCCACACGCATCTCTGCACTTCGTACTGAACTATGCTTGTCCGGACTGAATGCCATTGCCAGTTACAAGGCGTGCATCAGTGATGGAGTAGACATAATCTGTGCCAAAATAGGCTCTGCACGCTGCTACATGTGTGACAACTCACAAATAAGGTCAAATTTATAATGGCACGAAGCCAAATCACAACGACGGAAATAGCTGGATATGGCCTTGAAGCCGGCTTCAAGGACCATAAAACTAATCCGGTCATAAAACCACTGCCACAACCAGAGCTGGCTGCCAAATTTCGTAGGCCAGAACAGCAGGAACTTGTACTGTCAAACTTGTAGCAGAAGTATCTCTTCATTAGGATAGACATCTTAGGGCCTCACCGTGACGGTGGATTTAGAAAATCCGGTGTGACGCACTTGGCCGAAACGCTTACGGTTCGGCTCTCAGCTTTCTTCGGGGCATCTCTCGGCGGCGGCTGGGATTGGACTGCTGACAGACGAACAATGTCGAACGCCGCAACTCTGCAGCTTATGAACATCATCCGCAGATACCATGACGTCACGGATGGTACCCGGGCCGGTGATAGGTACTTGGGCTGTGTCAGCAGTCACGCAAGCATCCCTTTCTCTTCTAAGCGTTGCTTTCGAGGCCTCCCTAACTCGACCCTGCATGCCGGCCTGTCTCTTCCGAGTGGGCCACGCCCACGTTCGCCGACACCACCAAGGCCGTACAAGGCCGACACTCCGGTGGAATATCGCCCCGTCGACGGAGATAGAGTATCACAGCTCGACCGCACCAGACGACAAAGCCGCTGTCGTGTCGTCGCCGTCTCCCGACCCGTGCCGTCCTCTGGGGGCCATCCTCCACGCCCCGCCTCCCGTACCCGCCCGGCGCCTCTCTCTTCTAGTCCCGTGCCGCCGTGCTGCCCCGTGCCGTCCTCTAGGAGCCATCCTCCGCGCCCCGTCTCCCGTACCTGCCCGGCGCTATTCTCCAGAGTGTCTTCAAGTCCCGCCCGCCGCGCCGCTCGGCGCCGTCCTATAGGGACCGTCCTCCACATACCGCCCGCTGTCCGGACCGGCGCCGTCCTACAGGGACCGTCCTTCACATACCGCCCGCTGTCCGGACCGGCGCCGTCCCACAGGGACCGTCCTTCACATACCGCCCGCTGTCCGGACCGGCGCCGTCCCACAGGGACCGTCCTTCACATACCGCCCGCTGTCCTGACCGGCGCCGTCCTCTGGCGGCGGGCCTCCGTCGGCCACGACGCGGCCGATGCCGTCGCCGGCACGGCAACGATGTCGTAAATCGCCTGTGGGGCGGAGCGGCGCGGCCGGCCGGCCGGCGCGGCCGGTGATTTGTGCTGGGGCCGGCTGGGGCGAGCGCGCCCGATCAGCCGCCTACCCGAGCGCATCGACACTCACTGGGAGCTCGCAGCGCTGGCGTGCGGCTGGGAGCGCCGCCGCGCGCCGGGAGACGGCAGCGCTTATTTTCGAGTGCCAGCGGATTGTGAGTTGGCTGCAGACGGCGGTTTGTGATGGGGCAGGCTCGGCTGTTGAAGCTCAGAGGCCGCTACCTTCGGTTCTTTCGGGGACATGGTGTTTGATATGGAAACACTAGAGAGAAAGGAATCTGTGACCATGTCTAGAGAGCTTGGGTATTGATACACCACGCCTGGTTCTCAGCTGATTCAATCGGTACCGGCATCGTCGGTTTAGAAGTGGAGCTTTGTAGCGATGAACAGCGATGAACCCAGGCGCACGCTTTAAGAAGTGCAGAGTGGTGTGCATGCCATTTTGGTGGAGGTCATTATGCTTGTGACTTGTGGGATATGGCAAGCGACTATTTTGGGGTGACTACGACGCATGTAACTGGAGGTGAGAAAAAACGATATGTGTACACAGAATCCAGATAAGACAAAAGCTTGGCTGGCTCTAGCATAACAAGTTTGTATTGTTATGCTGGCGTTTTGCGCATATTGTCACCAGGTATCATGCTTGAGCTTGGGCGTTGACGAAGTTACGGGACTCTTCTACCTCCCTGTTAACGCTACCATTGGGGTATATGCGTCTTTGGTTTCACGTTACTACACGCTCCCACGGTGGCTATCGAACGCGGGCGTTGACAGCTGGACCGAACTTTTCTATCACCTTGTCAACGTCGCCGTTGTTGATAGTATCAATATCCCTTATCGTCGTTTGCGTTGTTGTGGGGTTGATTGGTATCAGATATGAAATGCATGACAGCTGGAGTGAGCAGCAGCAAAACCAGCGGATTGTGTTCAGTTGCATCAAAATTGCCAGCAAATTTCGCTCTGGAGGTGTTTTTGTTCCGTCTTTATTCAGTTCTTTGTAATTACACATTCGCGGAACCAGGATTTGATCCCGTAACATCAAAACGCAGCCATGAAGGGACGAATGGCAGATGAAAAAAACAAAACACTTCCTAAGCGGAATTTATTGGCAATGTTGATCGTTTGTATCTGAGCTAGGTATCGTGCATTTCAGATCTGTTGCCAGATTACATCCCTGTCTAATAATGTGGAAAGCGTGAAAAGGGTTCATGCTTCAAGATGCCACATCCTTCGACCGTGGCTTAATCAGGACGTGATTTGGGGTGGAAAAGCAACGTGAGGCATTTGAAAATGCCTGTTTGTCTTCCGAAAACGATCGGTTATTTTCTCAAGTCAAACAATCGTCTCGGTGTTTGCTTTTCGCTACCTTCAAATCGTTATCCAGCACCAAACGCGGGGTGCTGCTACTGAGCTCTCTTTCACGATTTTCGACAATTCCATTTCCATGTCAAAACGCTGAATATTCTCCCCATTTGCTGACTACACCGATGGGCGATGGCCTGCATCTTTGGTTGCTCATACAGCAACCAAACTGCGCAAGTTCGTTCACAGGGGGCGCTCAGTTAATCATTTGCAAACTTATTAGCCCCTAGCCTGCGGGGGTCTCAGAGCCTCTCTGCATAAGGCTTTCTGGGGAAAACCTTTGGTGACTTTGAGCACAGTGAGGTAATTGTGGTTAACATCATATAAGGTAGCATAATTTTGTTTGCACATTTTGCTAACACTTCAAGTTTCTGACCTTTTTATTTTATTTTTACTTGCACATTTTCCCACGTCTCATATATATATATATATATATATATATATATATATATATATATATATATATATATTTGATACGTGAGATGGTGGAGCTGTAACTGTATCTTTAGGGAATATATCTTTGCTCATTAGTGAGCTCAAAACACAACTCGTTAGGTAACATAAGTTATCAACTCATTTTATGTTATTTTTATATCTTACCGTCTTATTTTGTTTTCTTACTTTATTTTATGTCTTCGCCAACTGCACAGTGGCTGTTCTGCCGGTTGGGTGTTCCGGCTAATTAACAACTAACGAGAAAGGAGGTATGAAGCTTGGGCACAAGTACATCTCTTCGCGTCGCACAATTTTCGCGTTTTATTAGACGGTAACGGATGACCAATGCCTGGAGTCGTGGAATTTCCAAACATGCCCCGTTGCGGTGCCAGATGAATCACGTTCACATCCGTTTTTTCTCAAAATGTCTCGCGTGCACTTTCAAGGCAACGTTATGTGGATTATCATCCTAATGGTGAAGCGAAATATTAAGGTTGCATACTAGTGAGCGTGCAAGTCTTCACAAAACATGCGTAATACCACGCAGGCATTGGAGGGGACTTCCAGCGCGCACAATATGTCCGCTTTTCTATCCTTAGCTGTGGTGTGGGGGGCGAGAGGTAAGAAAAGTCAGTAAATATAGGACTGGTCTTTGGACAGGCTTCATTACCACATAGATTTGGCCAGGTTTCTCGGACATTCCCAGAGCGAGCAGGAATTATTCATGAAATTCACGCTGACCCAATTGCATAAAGATGCTCCAGGATTTGGTCTAGCCGGAATGCATCGAGCTAGGAAATGCCGTCCCGCGGAAAGTGTTTCAGGTAGTCCGTATATGTTCATCCTGTTTTAATCGCGTGGATTATCACAGATAATGAATTCCTCCCGGGCACCTGCAGGCGAACTGCAGGTAGCAATGCAGCACAGATAGTGCAGTGTGCCCCTGAAAAGCTCTGGCAATGCCCAGTTCGAGGTCCAGCAATGAAACATTTAAATCATTAACGTTAATTTTAGCGACGACTCAAAAGATCACTAGCAATTGCCATGTGAGCTAAATCTGAGCTGAAACAGTCCGAGACGACAAAATGACTGGATCTTCTCGTCACGCTCAGTGAGCCTTTAAAAACTGAACGGAACTGACAAATACCTCCGTAACGAATAGGATAAAACGGGACCGGTGGGACGGATCATTGATCTTCTTTATCACGCTGTGAGGAATTGTAATGACTCGTGAAGGAATCGATAAAGGACGATGATGGGCTATCTCACTTACGAAGAAAATCTCATGAATACACTCACATTTGCATGCAAATACGCGCGATGTACAACACGTCATTATACGGCGTGCCCCGCCATGGGTTCTGTGTGTTGGCCGAAGGATCGGAAAAAAGGCTGAGCGTTTTGACAAAAATAGCGTGAGCGAACCTCAACACAACTACCTTCTCCTACGATCACCAACCACGGCTGGTTCCATTGTTTGGTCATCATCACCGGCGATCTTGGACATTGGTCGCTCACGCGCCCTCTCTGCCGGCAGTCGAGGCAGCATGGCGGGTCTGCTCAGCTCACCGCCCGCGCCACCCTCCAACGCCTCAGTGAATGCGTCAGCCGCCAAGGCCGCCTACTTGCTGGCCGTGCACGAGGTTTCGCACGGCTACGCCGTCGCCTACGTCTGCATCGTGCTGGTCTGCTACACGATCGGCATGTCGGTGCTGCTTACGCGGCACTTTCGCTGGGCGGGCCAGCAGCCGCGGCTGGCCGTGCTCTACCACGCCATCGTCAGCAGGACGGCCTCAATCCGCCAGCGACGCGGCGACCAACTGGCGCACACAGCGCCCCAGGTGGTTGTCCACGAACCTCAAGTGTCGTCGGAGCCGCCGAGAGGCGCTAGTGTGGCTGCGCAGCTGATCGCGCTGGCGCCCGTGCCGCCGCCGTCGCCGTTGGCCGAGCCAAGGAGGACCGCTGCCGTCCCGACCTTTCAGGAGACGGACTTCTGAGCTGGGCGAGGCGCCGGACCAGTCAGTTATGTAGAGGTCACGGGCACGCACCCACGGCCGACAGGCCCAGCACCGAGCCGACGTCGGGGTGCTTGCAGCAGTGAATCGACCAGCCGGGTCTTCTACGGTCCTGGCAGGTCGGCTGGTGAACGCCGCCGGAGAGTGCGGTAAAGACGTGAGTGGAGTTTTCATCGACGACTCAGATGAGTCGTAAACAATCATTTGAGCGTCTGGGTATTCCCGACAACCTCCAGCCAAGCTGGAGGCGTCGTATGGTTTATTTGTGGTGCTGCAGAAGCGTTTTTGTCGTGTATCGCAGCATTATTTGAGCTGGACCGCGGCTCCAGGGACGCTTGTCTGACGGGAGTGCTACGTCCCGTGCCCACTGTTGGCTGTGACGCGCCGTTCTGATTTGGTGCGAAAGGAGCCCGACATTTTTAATCGTGTCGCGTGATTTGATCAGCATTCTTGTGACTCACGAAGGTCGACGACCTGATGTGTCCAAACTGGCGTCCAACTGTTTAGGTCTTACTGGTACGCTTTGTTTGGATTCAAAGGAGGCACGGTGGAAGATGGCTATCCGGTGAAGGAATGCACATCAATCCGCCATGGGGCCTTCGAATGCAAACAGGCTCTGTGTTGAATGAACAGGCTCTGTGTTGAATGAACAGTCTATTATGAGCTGGGTATGATTGCTGATGCTACATTTTCCACAAACATAAAAACAGCGGGTCAAGACTGCATTACAGTTTGGTATTTGTTTGAAACTTCCTACGTTAACGAATCAGACCATTTCTTTAACGGCGGATACGGGTTGCGTAGCGCGCTGTTTTCCTGTCTCAAGTGCTTGGTTTTCTCACACCCGTCAGTTTTTAATTGCTGTGTAGTATTGGGAAGCATGCGTACCAATGACAAGTGACCACTGTCGCACATGTGCTGGAGTTTGCGTATTACATGAAAGGGAAATGTTGTGCTCTCCCATGCGGCCACGATGTGAACAGTGCATGTTGTACCAATTTATATGTGTACGCATTTTGTCGAAAACGATCGTTGTCACGCCGGGACTTGTTTGGCCGGGACTTGTCACGCCGGGACTTGTTTGGCCGGGACTTGTCACGCCGGGACTTGTTTGGCCGGGACTTGTCACGCCGGGACTTGTCGAAGTCGCCGTCTTCTGCCGGCCAGTGGCCTGTTGGTGGAGCTTTGACATGCATCTTAGATCAACTACATCTACTCTTGTGAAGCGAGAATCGGCATCAGGAACTGGCTGCTGTTCCGTGCGGCGTGCTATTTTGCAGTTAAAGAACAGTCTGGTCCGTTTAACTGTTCAGAACAGAACAGCCACAGAACTGTCGTATTGCCTAGTAGTCGAGAAATCTAAATACATACAGTCAGGTGTCCGATTATCAGTGCATATTCTGCAACAGAGTCGAGGGCTTAACACTCAGCCTACTTCTTAACGTGTCATTTTTGCAAACGGAGAATGTACAGCAACAGCATCAAAGTCTAACAGAGCTGAATCCTTGAGGTATATCATGACGCTTTGTATGCGCGGCGCAGCTTGGAATGAGTGACACATATGAGCTGGCATTTGGGTAGTGCATGGGTTTGCATCCGTATGAGCAACACACACGGGCTTGGAATGAGTCATGCGCAGATCATGCTTACTGCGACAACGGAACGCACCACCTGCGCGCAGCGGCTCCAGGTCATCAACTTATTGTGGTCTTACAGTTGGCTCGAAAAGGCTGTGTGCGCGTCAGGACACTTCCTTCTCGGTGTCATACATTACCGGTATGCGCCCATCTCGGGTCACTGCATAATATCAACGAATTTAAATGTGGCTCATTGGGCTACGCATATATATATATATATATATATATATATATATATATATATATATATATATATAACCCACACGTCCGAAAACTGCTCCCAGGACTTTTGAAAACCTCCGGAAAGTGTATCAGCGCTAGCCGAACCGGTGTTACATTTTGGGAGGACGATTGCAAAATAAGCTAATATGTGCCAAATTACCGGGTGGAAAATAGCTGTAGGCGACAGGTCACACAATGAAGGTCACCGGGAGCGGGATCGCTATCGCTAAAAGTCGTATCGCAAAAGGTCACAGGTGAAAAAGCTCGCATGCGAAGGGTCGAAAACGAACGACTGTATGAGATAAAAATCATCGGGAGAAAAAGAGTCAGAGGTAAATGTGGTCATTTTTTAGTAAAAATTCGTATTACAGCGTACGAAAATCGTTAAAGTTGGAGAGGTCAGAAGAAGCATAGCCAGTCGTAATACCTTTATCACGTGCAGTCTGTGTTACTTGCAAGCTTTTGCTGTTACATTTTCGCGCACGCATTTTCAACATACGATGTTTACTCCTTCAGTTGATTACCAGTGGGTTCTTAACCCGCTTTATCTTGATTCCGTGCGATCTCTTGTCAGAAATCTTTTCCATACGATCTTTTAACCGCTTATATCACTGAACGAGCGAGTCTCACGGCCCTCTGCTATCCGGGGAAACAAACGTTCTAGACGCAGGCTGAGAGCGCCATCGGCTAGATCGCGTGAAGCTGCATCATATAGCATCAGCTAGCATCAGCAGATATGACATCAGCTGGCATCAGCAGATATGGGACCGGGTAGCATCAGCAGATATGGCATCAACAAGCATCAACAGATATAGCATCAGCTAGCGTCAGCAGATATGGCATCAGCTAGCATCAGCAGATATGGCATTAACTAGCGTCAACAGACATGGCATCAGCTGGCATCAGCAGATAGGACATCAGCTAGCGTCAACAGATATTGCATCAGCTATCGCCAGCAGATATAGCATCAGCTAGCAACAGCAGATATGGCATCAACAAGTATCAGCAGATATGATATCAGTCAGCATCAGCAAACATGGCATCAGCTAGCGTCAGCGGATATGGCATCAGCTAGCATCAGCAGATATGACATCAGCTAGTATCAGCAGATATGACATAAGCTAGCATCAGCAGATATGGCATCAGCTAACATAAGCAGACATGACATTCATGGGCAGGACCAAGGCTCGTGTTAAAGTTTGTGTGGTGAGATCCTTGTAATATCAACAAAACGAACATTATACCAGTGCTGAAATAGGCATATCGTGTAGCTACTGTCGCCGTGAGTAACTCACCGGTGTTGGGACATTAGTGGGTGTGACCTGTCACGTGCCAGGTCGGGTTATTTGGGTCAAGTCCCGCCTCAATATGCCCCATCCCACCAAATCAAGAATGAAGAAAGCACAATGCTGAAACAAGTAACGCTGGACGAGGCTTGTCAAATATCGCGACTTTAAATGTAGGCTAATATTGCCTTAGACCTGTCACAGTAGGTGGTCTGTTCCTGCTATGTGCATAACAAGCTTCGCAACGTAACTCCAAAAAACAGCTTTTAAAAATGGGGCTAGGGCTAGGCCAGAATGGTAGTGCACCAAGCTTTCGTCGGCTGAGTCCAGGCTTGTTCAGGGTTAGAGGTAAGCAAGTTAGGGGTTAGTTGAAATGCAGCTTAAAATCAGTTGCATTTGCATATGTTTCCTTTACATCTGTGCCAGAGGATAAATTGCAATGATAACTGTTGGCGAAGAGATGCTAGATGCTGAGATCTCTGTTGGGGGCTCTCGATGGAATGGGCAACAGGCAGTTTTTGCATAATTTTACAAGTGGAAAAAGCATTGTAAGGGATGTCTTCAGTCTAGCAGTGTGCTTAAGCCTACTGCCAGACAAGACCACTACTTAGTAATGAACAAAAGCTATTTGTACGTAGTGGTCTGTACCTCCGGGCACAGGTTATGGTTATCAAATGGCTCATGGTTGTCAAATGTGGGTTATGGTTGTTGGATATCCTTGATGTGATGTCAATGTCACAAAGTGTGGTAGAAATCAGAGTTAAGCAGCCCATTTCAGCTCAGAAGTTTAATTTTTGAAAATTGAGCATCCGAAATAAGCCTTACCCGAAATGTACTTATTTAAACAAAAATGTGTACCGTTGAATCAAATAACTTAGTGGATTGCAAAGGCAAACCTGAAATAACTTCTGGGTTTAAAAGAAACTCAAGGAATTGCAAAGTAAGTCGAGATCCCAGAGCACCATTCAAACGCCAAAAAGCGCCACAAAATTCCATTCAAACGAAGTTGCAAGACGAAACCTTGAGCCCGGGGCATCCGAGATTAAGGACGCAGGGATCCGATCTGGAGATACTTTTCGAGGTCCTGGGTCTATGCCTGCGTACACAAGAAATGCCGTATACGCTGTTAACTGCGACACAAGGCAACGTCGAACTAATGACGATATGGTTATGTTGAATCACCTTCGATCCTCGTAATGCCGGGGTTTCTCCCGTCAAACGTTGGTAACTGACGGGGAGAGACATGTTTATAAACTTCTAAAACAATAGTTCATCAATCAACTGAATTCAAGGCAACGGTCACATTAGGCCATCTATTAATTTTGTACCAGTTTGTATGCAGCCCGCCAACAAATCATTTTTGTTGTTTCCAATGTTAGAGACTTAACGGCATGCCGTCACAATGTTGAGTTCAACCCCTAAATACGATCATTGTCGTTTGATCCAGGCCAACCATTTGTCTAGCACGCTGGATCTCAAGGTCAACCTGGTCCGTTTCTTTATGATGACTTATGACAAAACGTCATTCATAGATGAGGAGGCAACACTGCTTAGTCTAGACAAGAATGAACACGAACATGTGCCAGAAGGACGTACTTCATGCACATTCCGAAGTTAAAGTCAGGCTAGGACCATGATCTATGAGGACCATTCGGGGCACATATGTCACGCGCGGTCGGGAAGCAGGGTGCCAAAAGTAAGACATGAGTAAGTTGATGCCTGACGCAGCTAGAAAGCACAATGCCATAAACTAAAATCTAGTCAAACCAGGTCAGCCACTTATGCTAACATCATAAGTGCTGTGCTAACGCCGCTTGGAGATGAGGTGGTGAGAGGGCGACCACCCCAGTCTTCACCACCAGCGAATATGATATTCAGTCATGCTCCTGTCTGACATGGTCTGTAGCTAAAACAAAGCTGCAAGAGACAAGCTGGAGACAACCCAAAAGTATCAGTTACTCAAGAAGACAAGACAGGTCCGTTGGGTTCAACAGTGGGGACATGTCTAAAAGAATTACTTGATTACGGTCCTCCAAATAACACTTGGCGCACACATCGGTCTTTTGTGTTCCAATACCTCATTTTCATTCAAAAGAAATGTTGCGGTTTTCTATCATCACTTTCTAGGCGTGCCGTACCTAGTACACCATGTGACAACAAGCTGCCTGCCGTAAAGAATAGATATCGAAAGAATGATATCAAGCAAATCGGTGCTGACTGTGAAACCCGTTATTCAACTACTCATCTTTTGATTTTTATCAATATGCTTTCTGAAGAAAAGTGAATGCTTATATGATTCGTCGGTGTAATATTATAGTTGTCTGCCTCGTGTACCAGTTCAATTGCCATATCCTCGACCCCCATTTACCCAGGAAAAGCTATAAAATTTTGTCATGAAACTCGATGCTCCGGTGCATTCCTACGTGCCTTTTTATTCGGTGCCTTTTCAGACTCCTTTTTATTAATTTGCCCGTTCAGACAATGTTTAATCAATTTTCATGACATGGACAACTTTCATAAATTTGATTTTGTGGATGCCTTGAAAGCGCACATCCCAGTCATTCAGCACCGCTTATTTCACCCTAAATGCTCCCGTCTTGCTTCTGTGACATATTCATCGTGTTTTCACCGGTGAGTGATCGCCGATAGTTATGTTGACGGCTTTTCACGTTCTTCTTTTAAATCGGCTTTGGAGTGCATGATTGCTGTTTTGCCACGGTTTGTTTTCAGCTCCTACCTCACCCGCCAGAAGGCTTTCAATGCCGAGTTGTTTGGCAGGTATGCCATTTGAGCCTTGGGCACGTTCAGCGCTTTGCTAAAATTGTTTTCCTCCAAAGGGAGCTGTTTTACAACACAAGATTGAGGTAGCCTTCGTCATCAAGCAGAGTGTCATTAAATCGTCAAATACTGGATCCGTGCTCGTCATCATGTCATTCTACTTCAGCATGAACCAGAAAGTTACTGCACGAAACACCAGATTCACTATGTGAAGTGAATAAATTGTTGGGTCACATTGTTTCACCAATACGTATATAGTCTTTTATAGACTGTTGAAGTGGGATCATGCCTTGGCAAGTAAATTGTTTTAAGGATGGCTGTCCTTCTCTCCACATCTTTGCACGGCAAATTTCAGCGATGATGTCTTTCAATTTGCTGCTCGATCAGTACAAATATGTCTGTTATTAAGATTGTGTGTGCCAAGTGAGCCTAACTGGATGTTCAGATTTCCATAAACTATCATAATATAACTGAACTGCTCAGGAAGCAGTCTTCTTAATTGCTCAAGAATCTCATGTTTTTTTTGCGTTTTCTTTTTTGCTTTGAACGTTTGAAGCTGGTCCATATGAGGCGGTGCCATGTACCATCCAGCTGTCTTATTTGATTTCGACACAAACCCCAACATCGATAAGGCACCAACCATACTTTCCGGATAGCACGCCCTGACAACCTGGGACAACTATTGTCATTTCAGCTTGCACATTTGCGATCTGCGTCATCGATGTTATCTCCAAGCATATGCCATGGTTGGTATTGAACGAGCTCCTTTCAAGCCTTTTATGCTTTTTAGATCGACATCAAATCCATCAGCGGTCTTCCCTGTTTCATCAGCCCGATGCATTGCAGGTCACAATCGATAGCAATTCCATTGTAGGTGAAAAGTGTCCACTGTCTCTCGATTAACGGTGTTGGAACAAAGGTATAGAAGCCATAGCTCATAGCCCAAATGAAAGTACCTAACATCATCGAACCGGTCCTCCTTACTGCTATGATATTCAACAAAGCTAACGGGTTAAACAGGCTAAATACGTTCTACATCCATCTTTTCCACCATCATATTCCACGAATGTTTTAAGGTATCAAGGCAGCCCCCACCTGGGATCGAAGGTATCCTCTCAGTCACTGTGACCTGAAAGTCGTGATCGTGATCGTACGTGATCCGGGGAACCAGCACGTGGAGGAGTCTTCACATGATAACCCGTCATTTCAATGTGTTGGCACATCGACCCAGGCCGGTTCTTTGCTCCATGCGGGCATTGTTCAGAAACCGCACGTCATCTTCAATTATTGTACATCCACTGTGATTTTAGCCCCCATGGCTTTATGGGTGCCGAAATAAGTGTGCCACGGAACCGCCGCAAACCGTACTTTGTTTGTTCGCACTCTCTCAAACTTATCAAAAGATGATCTTTTCTTCATGACCTGCAGTGTACTGGCTGGAGAGATGTTTGAAACGATCGCAGTCTCGCTGACAGATAGCGAATCTGGGCGAAATCATCGATACACATGGGACCCTGCGGAGCATCACCATCCACAACTTAGCCGCGCCAACCGGGACTGTTGAGGCCAGGCTCATGGACCTCCGGATCTGCTGAGGCCAGGGCGCGCATGAACCTCCGGATCCGCCGAGGCCAGAGCGCTTACGGCCTCTCGCCACGCAGCGCTGCGTCAGACCGGGAGGGGTCGCGGCAGTATCGCGGGCAGAACAGAGCAGTTCGGCCCGCTATCCGCCGCGACACAGAGCAGCGCTCAGATCTGGATCCGACACAGAGCAGCGCTCAGATCCGGATCCGAGACCGAGCAGCAATCAAATCCGGATCCGAAACAGAGCAGCCCTCAAATCCGGACCCTATACAGAGCAGCGCTCAGATCCGGATCCGAGACAGAGCAGCGCTCAGATCCAGATCGGTTACAGAGTAGCGCTCAGATCCGGATCCGATACAGAACAACGCTCATATCCAGGTCTGACACAGCACATCGATCAGATCCGGGTCCGACACAGAGGTTGCTCAGATCCAGGTCCGAGACAGAGCAGCGCACTCCCACGCAGGCCGCCAAGCCCGTTTGACGTGGTCTGAGCTCGGCGACGGGCCGTAAGAAGGCGGCTGAAGAGACGCGGCCGCCGCTGTCTGCCATCACCTAGACGCTTACTTTGTGCCCGACGGGCTAGAGGCTGCTAGTGAGATCGGTTCTCGCGTGTCGGCGCCTGTGTGTGTGAGTTATCGCCTGCTGACCTCGAAACTCTGCGACTCGCCCTCCACACCGCGTGCGGTTCGGCGATGTGCGGTGTGGACGATATCTGCATCCGCTCTCTGAAGGCCAGCTCCGCTGCTATCAGTGGCGTCATCCTCCACAGTGTCAACTTCCGTCCTAGGATCTCCGCACGCTCTGAATCCTGGAAACATTCCATTATCAGTCCTATCCTCATATTCCGTGACCATGCGAGCACATCCAAGTTCCGGCCTATCTCCACCCCACCAGTCATTTCCACGGTGGTAGAGTCGGTGGTGCAGAAGCAGCTGTGCAACTACCTGCCCCATAACCATCTTCTCTCCCCATTCCAGCGCGGCTTCCGGCTCCGTCTTTCACAGGAAACACGCTGATGTTCGCCACCGGCCGTGTCCGTGTCGTCACCGACACTGCAAAGATATCACCATTGTGCCTGAACGATTTGAAAAAATGCTCTGCCGTCATTGGTCGCGACCTTTTATCGCGAAAACATAAACTGCACGCCGCCAACACTGCCTGGTTCCGGTCTTACCTTCTGGGCCACACGCAGAGCGTCCCACTACCAGGCGCAGGGATCTCACAACCACTGGATAACACCATGGGCCGGTTCAAGGGGATAACCTGGGGACCCTTGTTCTTCAGCATTTTTGCAAATGACATGGAGTTGTTTTCTCCGGAGAACGACGTCGTGTGGCATCCTGGTGATACTCAGGTGCTTATCATCGGGAGAAAGAGCGATCTCCCAGCGCTCATCTCTAGTATGGATAATGTTCTCGGCTTTCTAAACGCATAGCTCCACGCGAACGCCCCCAAGCTGAGTACAACAAAAGGACAGCTTATCATTCTCTGACACCGCCAGAATCTGCGCACGCAACCAAATTTCCAAATCGCCAACCATGGCACGGTTCTTGCACCTTCTAGCGAGGTAAAACAAGTCTGGATATCACTTCCGATCAAATCATGTTGTGGGACGCCCACGTGTCACACGTCAGTCGCTGCTGCACAGGTGCCTCGACCGGCCTCTCCCGCGCCCCCCGCCCCATCCCAGCTGGCGTCATCACCACGCTGGTTATGGCTCTTGCCCGCCCACATGTCACGTAATATATTTCGGCTTATGGTGGCCGGCACCAGAAGGACATGGGCAAAATTTCAAAAGCCTGCATCTTCAGTGCTCGGGTGATCTTCGGGCTTCGCAAGTGCAGCCGCTTGTCTGACCGGCGAGAACTGCTGGTTGCTGCTGGAGCTGGTTGACCGCGCGGCAACCAGCGGGCTACTGCATGCTGAGCCGAGCGCGAAAAACGGGTG
Source organism: Pollicipes pollicipes (assembly GCF_011947565.3). Lineage (NCBI taxonomy): Eukaryota > Metazoa > Arthropoda > Thecostraca > Pollicipedomorpha > Pollicipedidae > Pollicipes > Pollicipes pollicipes. Next base: position 269,278 of record NW_023596906.1, read on the forward strand.
CACGGTGAGCCAGACTCGCTCGCGCCCATCTTCCGAACAAAAAGCTCTGTGCGAGCGCGAAGCAAGAGGCAGGACCATCTGTTGAACGCGCTCCGCTTGAGCGCCGACGCTGCGAGGCAACGCTTCTTCGTCAGAGCTTCGAAGGAACCCGAGCTGTGATGAGCTTCCTCCCGGACTCCCGGGACTGACGCCGCGGGCAATCGGGCGTGGTGTTCAGTGTCGCGTGGCGGATCGGTCGTCGGAATAAACCCCCGCCGGAAATGTGTGGAAAATCATCTCTGGTCCACAAGCACATAATAGTTGTACGTATACGACGTGTACTACATGACAAAATGTGTGCTCGTGCAGCATAGTGACTGGATATTTTCCCCTCATATGTAACTTGGGGATTTATAGCCATTGCAGCACTGGGTCACCACACGACGTCAATACATACATGTATGCATATCCCCACCAATCACGCTAAAACCGTGGCTGATGTGTGGCATAGGCTTAGTGACCAGACCGGTAAAGAGGACCTCACTAGATAGTTGATCACCAAAGCTGCGAGCAAACGAGTAAACCGAACTTTTAAAGCTTCATCAACGTAGTAAGCACGTGATAGATCTAGCTACACAGGCACAGCGGCAAAGAGTTGTTTAGTCTTTACAGATAATCCAGGAATAATCGACAAAGCATTGCATGGTGCCGAGTTTGTCATCTTCCGTCGCTGTTATGCAGGTGGGCAGCCGGAACACAATTTACCTGATCGATCTGCTGGATGCCACTGCCTGTTGGCCGGGTGCCGCCTCGGTCCGTGCCTACATCACCGCTCCCAGTTCAGTGTCCATGGCAAGATCATCGCTGGCGCCGCGCTCCTCGGCTCGGCGAACGCCGCTGCCGCGCCGCGACCGCCGCCGGCGCCCGAGGCAATGCGGCACGTGGGCTGCGGCCATCTTGTTGGATATTCCGAGCCTTGGTCACATCTGAATCGGATGGTTTTCTAAATTTTCGCGCCATTTCATCAAAACTACACCTCTTGAAGTGAAAACTGTTCGGACGACTTCACCTCTCTTATCTCCTCCAACATGGCACTGAATGCTTCTCGTTTTCCCTGTGACAACTCCTTGGCCTGTGGCCACTTTGCTTTTTTTGCCAGGGTTAATCGTTGTTTGAATACTGTTGTTAGTTTTGAAGAACTTTGCAATAACGTTCTTATTGCGGTACAAGCGTTAAACTTTCCGGAAGCCTTCCTTGTCGACCTTGACGTCTGGTGCGAACCCCAATTAGGTTGTCAAGTTTGTTCTCAATAATTTCGTTCTGGCTAATTTTGCAATGTCTTGGCAACAGAAAATCGGCGAGTTCACCCTCCCGTTAATATATTCTCTTCATTCCATTAACTTCCATCTTCCCATGCTTCTATTGCTGATATCCGACTGAATGCACTCTGGCTTTTTCTATTCGTGGAATTCCCCAAGTTGAATCATTTCCAAACAGCGAGCATCTGCAAAGTAAGTTTGCCTATCACCGTCCCCAGTACAGTGAATGCCATGCGGACGGTGACATGCATGTCAGGGTGTTCCTCGCATGTCATCTTCTGCTTGCGCGAGCGACTCAGTGGAGGGCCAGGATGATATCCGAAGACCCATTGAGCTTACCAATGTGACCCTCGTCAGTCCCCGCCATCTCGAGGCCCGTCGCCCTTCTTCCTGTCGTGCCCTCGGCGTTTCTTCGTGGACGGACTGTCGTCTTTCTTGCCGCTCCGAGCTGGTTTATCATCAGGACACGCATTGATGTGCTTGCGTTTGAGACCTTCCGCAGCTCGAGCCGTGCCACCCCATTATACACACAGTTTCTTGCGCTCGCAGTTTCGGTAGTTAATTGCTCCCGCAGTCACTCATGCTTGGAATTCATACCAGCCACTTCACTCCGGCTCCTAGCAGTCATTCAACGCCGCCAGCTCTCTCTGCCTGTTGCCTGGGTCACGTGTCGGGCGGCCCGGCCCGGCTCTGCCCACCGCGCGGTCAAGGTCAGCACACCACGCGACACTGGGCTCCGAGGCGCGTCAGCTCCGCACTCTCCAGCTCCGCACTCTCCAGCACCGCACTATCCAGCTCCGCACTCTCCAGCCTCACAGCTGATTTTTGTGGCAGCGTCTGATCGATTTGACTGATGACGCTACGTTTCTCGCTGGCAAAGTTTTCGGCAGCAGTCTTCTCAGTTTGCACACTAAAACATGTTTCTTTCAGAACGCGAAATGCATTGGTCATGCTTCACCAGGATGGAGTCTAACAGCTGAGTTGATAACGATTATTCTGGAGTCGCTATGACTTGTAGTGCCGCCATAGTGACGGTCATATTATACTTTCCCCATCAATTTATTCAATCATTTCCACTTCATGCGCTGATGCACAGTATGGTTTAAAATAGGACCGGAATACTTTATCCGTTTTTCACACACGATTTATTGATATATCATCTAAGTGCAATGCCACGCTTAGCATGATTAATTCACGCTCGGAAAGCAGTGAAAACATCGAAATTATGCATGGCGGCATTGAAACCCCATTCATAGCGAAACCCCCACCCACCTTTCAACCATGCTTGCCAGCCACTTCTTTGCCCGCGGGCTGTAGCCACAGTTGCCGCAAAAAACACCCCTGCCAGCCAAAACCAAAACGCATTTCGAGATAATCAGCTCCCGCAAAGCTTCCAAAAGTTGTGCGCCGGTAGTGTGTGACAAATGCAAAACAGCTTCTGGCGAAGTGCGTAACACGTATTGCAAATACGCCATAGCCACTTCAATGGCTGGGATATCATAAATATTTTGACATATTTGTACTCTTTTTACTGCGCCCCAATGTCTGCAGACACATGGTGTTTGAGCCGTAACGAGGAGGATAAATCTGTGGCAGATGCTGAAAGTGTGTACTGCCACGTGGCGCGCCCTGGCTCCAATTCCACCTGACATGACGGGCACTCTTCATTTAAGAAGAACGGGCTTCCGGTTTTTCGGCACGCGGAGTTTCGAGTTCTGATGAGCCATCGTCCTGCAGCATACCAGGAGGCGCCGTTTAAACGACGTAATTGAGCAAACATTTCCTTATATTTTGTTTAATCCACGTTCAAAGCTGTCCTCATCATGGCGTTTGATGATAAGAACAGCTTACAATGTTAAGTATTGAAAATAAAGCCAATGTTCATTCCATGATGACTAACAAGCGCCGCCTGCTACATTGAAGGTGGTGACTCGGGATAGGAACTGTGAAGTCATAATTATTGGCACTTAACTTATGGTCAGAACCCTCTTCTACTAGGTTTGGGTCATTCTTGTCGTCGCGAAAGTCTTTATCTGGCTGTAGAGTCACTCAGCTAGGTTTGATACGTACATAGATGAATGCATTATACCCAATATCGCCATATAAGCAGTGATAGTGTGATAGTGACTTTGTAAAGCACTCTTCACTTAACACTGCTGCGTGACAGAATCTTAGTGTAAGTTACGTAACTGTTGAATAGGGATGAGATCGCTTGAAAAACACTAGTCAATAAAATAATAACGTTTACTGTCCCGGACAAAATCCGCGCCATAACTGAATAAAGTGCTATAACAGTTTTGTCCATTATAGGGCCCGTGTTTGTTCGGCGTAACACACTTTTTGTGACTTAAGAAGTTATGTTTGCCAATGGCCTAATCATTCTTCCAATTTTGTACTGGGACTTTGTAAGTATTTCATGCCATTTTTGATGGATTTTTTTACGCGCCTTTTAGGCATCCTGCAAAATAACATTACGATCTGCGGTAAATGTCGCTTTGATGAAAACAAAAAAACTCGACACCCCGGGTGGGTATTGAACACACGTGATGCACGTAAGTCCTCGCATCCCATATCGCCGGCAGCACTCGCCGCGAAGTGAGACCAGCCCGCCAGCTGTTGAATGTCATCGGGTCAGCGAACAAGGGCAAGGCCGCGCCAGGCTGGGTCACTCCGGAAGAACGCAGCGTGGACCTGCCAGCGGGCAGACTGACGCCGGTGGGTCGCGCTCGCTCGCTTTTACACGGGGACCGGCCAGGTCCACTGGGCCCGTTGAGCCGCTCGCCCGTTGTTGCAACCTACCGCTTGGTGCGCAGGGGGGGGGGGGGGGAGAACGGGGGACAGCATCCGCCACGGTTCGTCGCACAGCCGGTGCGTTTGAACGCTGCAGGCGCGTGATGAAACTGCTTCGATAGCTTTGATTGTCTGACCTTGGTGTGTTACTGGCGTGCCCAGAACCGCTTGTGGATAAGAATGTCGTTAGAAAAGATACGCGATTAGATGCCCCATTGACTGCATGCATGCGCTGCAGCGGGTTGCAAAGAGGTTCATGAGTCTCAGACTTTTATCAAATCATGTCGGAGATTGTGATATGGCACCTCCGCTCGTGCCTAAAAATAGAAGCCCACAGTCTGGCTTGGCTTCTGTTCTATCTTGCAACACATGGCAAGCAATCATTGTAAGGCATACAAGTGGAAACTACTTCACATGCGTAGGACAGACTGTGCGTTGGCAATACCAGCGCGTTGATTGCTCCTTGTTTGTGTGTGACCGGTGTCCCTGTCAAGTTCGAAGAAGGCACGTGCTGATAGCTACTAGTGGCGCACTGATAGAGATTTATAGCGTCCTGGAACGTATGCAGGATTTCGGATTGACAGGAGGCACAACTTAAAAATTTGGGTAGAAAACAAACTGTAGGAATTGTAAGCGCGCACAATTTGTTGTGTAGCGTAAAACAATATCACATGTTTTTTTATCTTGATTTGCTTATTTCTACGGGTCTACCTGGAATCTCCAACTACGCACATTCTCTCGCGTGCATATCATATTAACGTATGACATGCATTTGATGAGCTTTGATAGCGGTGGGTACGTGCCCCTCCTCCCCCATATACAACTATGCGAACGCGGCATATTAACGCGTGACATACATTTGATGAGCTTTGGTAGGGGGAGGGCACGTGCTCCTCCCTCTCCCCTCATATGCAACTATGTGAACGCGCCATCAATCACACCAGTCTCGCGATAACTTCTTCGTTCTCTGTAGCCGCAATCATGAATTCCCGAGACCGCCGTGAAAAACGCCTTACGTCACAGTCAACACGTTGACACTAAAGTGCACGCCCCGTCGTCCGTGAGTCACATCCCGAACCTTCCCGAACTGATGCAACCCGGCCCCCTCCCCGCTCCTACGGCCGGGCCCGGCTGCTGCGCACGTCCGCCGGGGGGGTCGCGGGCGCCGCCACCGCCAGCCAGTCTTCCCGTGAGCGGCGGCGCGCGCGCGCGCTCTCCGTACCCCGCAGCGCCGTGCAATATCGGCCGTTATCAGGTGTGTTGGCCGGCCGAACTCGACATGTGGTGTGCTGTGCTCGTTGCCGTGGTGCTCGTGGCGCCAAGCCGCGGCCAGGCGCCGGCGACGCTGGCGCCGCCCGACGACAACATACTGCTGCTAGGCAGCTTCGGCGCTTCCGTGCCCGACGTCAGCCGGCTGTACGTGCGTGACGCGGAGGGCGTGTACGTGGCCAACCACACAGCCACCGTGCGCCAGTGGCGGCACGCCACGCGCAACAGCCTGCTGCTGACGTACGAGCCGCTGACGGCCGGTCCGACCGAGCTGCGCCGCTGGCTCGTGCTCGACCTGGACCGGGACAAGCCGCTGGTCGAGCTGCCGGCGGCCGGGCCGGCGCCCTGGCTGCGCCCGGCCGCCGGCTGGCGGGTTCGCGACTGCGCCGGCCGACTCCGCCGCAGTGTCAGCCTTCGCCTGCTGGCGGTCACCGAGCGCCGCCACCAGGGATCGTGCTTCCACGCTCAGCTGGCGCCTGACCGGCCTCAGCGACCGGTACACCATCCTGGCGCCGCTCGCCGGCGTGTACCGGGCCACCGACCGGTACGCGGCCGGCGCGCCCGTGTACCGCACGGCCGCCGGCGCCGATCTACGGCGCGTGGTGCAAGGCGCACGCAGCAGTTGGGTGCTGACGCCGAACGTTGCCGAGTCCGTGGCGCTGGCCGTGCTGGACGACTTTGCCGACCGGGTCAACTGGGTGCGGGCGGAGGAGTTCGTGGCGGCCAGGCTGCACGGCCGCGACTTCCGCGACCGGCTGGCGTTCGAGTGCGCACCGTCCGACTGGGCGAGCGGCGATAGCGACTTCCAGCTGCCGGACCGGGACGGCTATCGCGCTGCCTCGTCCCAGCCGGAGCATTTCCCGTGGTGGCGGCGGCCGCTCACCGAGCGAGACCGACGTCTGTACGCGCTGGCGTACGGCGGCGAGCCGCCCGCGCGCGCGCACGCTATGGTGTTCCAATCCAACTCGACGGCGTACCGCGAGTCGCAGCTGACGAACTCCGACCCGCCCGCGCGCGTGCCCCAGATAATCCTCCTCGCCGGCTCGTCGGCTGGCGACTCGCCGGTCGTGGGCCGCCTCGAGTCGCCGCCGTTGCGGCTGGCACCGGACGGCTGCGCCCTGCTGCGCCTGCGCAACCAGGGCTTCCGGCTGACTGTGGCGCTGCGCCACGCCGGCGGCGAACGTCAGCTGCTGCAGCGGAGCTCGATCAGCAGCTGGCGCGACGTCATCGTGCCGCTGGCCACATCCGGCACGCTGGTGCTGACGGTCGACCAGCCGGCCACCGCCGACGCCCGGCTGGCGCTCAACCAGGTGCTGATCTTCAACGAGACGTGCGACCAGCTGCAAGGCCGGACATCCGCCTGTGAGACGGCCACCTGCCTGAACGGCGGCACGTGTGTCAGCGTCACCCTCAAGCACCGGCTCTGCCACTGCCGGCCGGGGTACGTGGGGGAGCGGTGCCAGCGCCGCGTGGACTGTGGCCCGCCGCCCGACGTCGCCGGTGGCTGGGTCGTCCACACATCAGGCAGTGCCTACCTCGACCGCGCCTACTACGACTGCCATCCGGGTCACCAGCTCACCGACGTCGTGCTCGCCCTGGCCTGGAGCACGTGCCACCACGACGGCACGTGGGCGAACGTGCCGCGCTGCGAGCGCGCCGGCCCGCCAGGCTCCCCCCGGCCGCACGTCGAGTGCCGCTTCGACGCACCGTGTGAAGGCTTTAACACGCGCGTCGACAACGATTACAACGTGGCCACGGATGTGGCCTGGCGCCGCGCGGACCGCCTGAAGACGTCGCAGTACAAGGGGAAGGACCACTTCCTCACGATTCATAAGGCGGAAGGGAGGCGGACGGTGACGGCGCGTATCCTCACGCCGTGTCTGGGGCTGCGAGAAACCGGCTGCATCAAGCTCGACTACTTCGTGACCAACGCCACGCTGAAGGTGCTGACCTGGCCGTCTGAGAGGGCCCTGTACGAGGGCTCGTCAACGGGCGAGGGTGGTCTGAACTGGGCGACGGCCTGGCCTTCCGCTGGCGGGGCCGCAGCTTGGGCCGGCTGCTGATCGTCGCCCAGTTTGTCCCGCAACGTCTCCGAGGCGGCACGTGGACACGGTGCGCGTGTATCGGGAGCAGTGCACGGACGTCGCGAGCGAGGACGACGACCCCTGGCCGGACCCCGCACCCCAAGTGGGGGCCCTTCGCAAGCCCACCACGACCCCTGACCTGTCGGACGTGCTGCCGCCGTCCGCCGCTGCCGCCGTCCATGCCGGGCACCTGCTGACCTCGCTAGCGGCGATCGGAGCCCTGCTCCAGCGCTGATGCGGAGCCAGGTCAGCCGCTGCCGGTGAGACTGTCACTCTGCTGATGCCGGTGAAATTGTCACCCCGCCGCTGCCGGTGAGACTGTAACTCCGCCGCTGTCCCTGAGACTGTCACTCCGCCGCTGCCGGTGAGACTGCCACTCCGCCGCCGATGGTGAGACTGTCGCTCCGCCGCTGTCGATGAGACTGTCACTCCGCCGCGCCGCTGCGGTGAGACTGCCACTCCGCCGCTGCCGGTGAGACTGCTACTCCGCCGCCGATGGTGGGACTGCCACTCCGTCGCCGCCAGAGCGGTGCTGTATCATTAGTCGAGCCGTGCTCTACTGACGACCACAGCGCTCTTCTGTGAGACCGACACCGGCCATTGGTCGACACTGACTGAGTCGCTTCTGTGAAGCCGGACAGAGCGCTGCTGGTGCGCCTGACCGAATCAGTCAGGCAAACCCGCCATATTTGA
>NW_023596907.1:2500-35473 GCF_011947565.3 Pollicipes pollicipes
TGCACGAGATCATCTTACTACATTTGAGATTACGGTTCTATGAGCATGATGTGAGCTGCAGCCAGCCCTTCGGACCCTTCAGCTATCCCAGTGAGCCCTTGATCTTTGATCTCGAGAGATCATTCGGCCCCTCTTCGGACTCCCTCAGCCACCTCTCCAACTCGGGGCCACTTGCTGCCACAGGACCCCTGTTAGGCACTGTGACCTCTAACCGACACAGGAGCCCCTCATTGTGTCAAAGACCACGAACATTGCAAATAGCGGACCCCGGCTTCGTTTCTACCTGGGAAATGGGTCTCAAGGGCTCAGACGGGCGTGGAACCGACTGATCGGTGTTCATGGTCTCTGACCGACCAAACACCCTCATGTTTCAGGTTTTCCTGACGCGGTGCAAGAAGACCTCTGACTGATATTTCAAGTCCCTTTCCCTACGGGCCGTGATTCTTTATGTAAGCCTACAGCCAGTCCTTCGGGTCCTTATGCCTTCTAACCGGGCATTTGATCGTCGGTTCCGGTGGGCTTACCGGGCCTTTTTTCGGGCCCCATCGAATACTCCCCTTGGTCGGCTTGGGGGCCGTGCGATCACAGGACCCTCTGTAGGCGCTATGGATCCCTGACAGATGCGGGGCCCCCGGCCAGTGTAAACTGATGGTAGTACTGGTGGACCCTCACCGACATAAGGCCTATATCGACTCAGTGGGTCCCCCGATCGGCGCAAAGGGCCCTCTGAAAGTTATTTGAGGATCCGTCTTCGCAGGGGGGGGGGGGAGGGGGGCTAAATAAGATTCGACCAGCCCTTATGTCCTTGGACTTTCCAATCGCTCCCTTGATCGTCGGACCCGTTGGACCCTCCAAGCATTTCAGGCCCACTCGGACACTGCCTCTGGCCGGCTCGGGCCCCTTGACAACACAGGGGGCCTGTTACGGGCTGTAGGGCTCCGAACAATGTAAATAGCTGGCTCCCGCTTCATCCCTGCTTGGGAAATGGGCTCTTAGACCCATTCCACCAAGGAACCGAATGCGTTAATGGTGGTGTCTGACCAAAATATAAGCTCTTATCGACTCAGTGGGCCCTTTATCAGCACGCAGAGCGCTCTGGTTGGCATTGGAGTGCCCGGCCCTGCGGGCCGGGGCCCCTGAAAAGGACCTCCGACCGGCCTTTCGGGCTCTTTGGTCGTCAAATCGGGTCATTAATCGTAAGTTCCGAGGGCCTTTGAGCCCCTCAGACCCAGGGGGCGCGTTTCTCCTGTGCCCCCTGCATGCGCTAATGCCACAGGCCATTAGCACAGATCAATGCACTTTGTTTCTTTCTGAAACCTGGAAACCCATTTCTCAAGCAAAACCAACGCCGGGGCTCGCGACTTGCACTGGCTTGTCTTTCGAACAGTTGCCCCTGTATCGGTCATGAGACCACAGTGCCTAACAGGGGTCATGTGTCTGCAAGCGGCCCGAGTCCGCCACGGGTTTTGTTTAAGCAGGTCGTGAGAGGTGCCAAAGGGCCCCTCAGGAGCAAGATCAAGGGCCTGGTAGGAAGGCTGATGGGGCCGAAGGGCCTAAAGAAGCGATCGTAGGTCACAATAAGAGCATTCCCCCATTCCCGCTCGAAGAGCCCTGGGCTCAAATGTCTTGGGTCCATCTCCCAAGCACGAGCAATGCCGAGCCGCTATTTGCATTGATCGAGGCCCTGCAACAATGAGGGTGGGTCGAGGCCCTGCAACAATGAGGGTGTCTGCCAGGAGGCCACGATACCCTAACAGGGGGTTCTGTGTCGACAAGGGACCCCGAGTCGGCCAGAGGGACCATTTGCTAAACTGGGACAGTGACGGGACCCCGAATGTCAGAGGGTCCCTTGTGTGGTCGGGGCAACAACCACAATATGTCTTCAGCCTTCCACCTTGCCTCATTGTGTGCTAGCTTGCTAGGTCTAGACATTCTGAATGTCCCGCAAAGAGTCAGATGTCAGTGCTCTTCAAGCTTTATTTAACGCCCCTCGAGTCGCGAGTACTATGGTGGCTTGGTCCACAATTTGCATGCAGTTGTTTGATCATTTAGCCTAAATCTGTGCCAACTTGGTAAGAAAATGACAAAGTGACCGGGTGATTTCGAATTGGAATGGATGCTACACTTAACTGCACTTCCGATGCACGTGCTAGATATTTAACACAACTGGCAGGTGGACTAAGCTACGCATTGTTTGGGTCCATAAAAGCCATGCAGGCCGGCGCTGTGCCTTTCTCACTGTTAGGGCTATTGTCACACTCAGGCTTTAATTTGTCACCGGGATGCGAGCAAGCCCGCCTGACGCTCGGCGGATGAAGATACATGCCCAGCACCAAGCTAACCACGTGCACTAGCGTCGGGAACCGTTTGCATACTGCGCCAGGTGTCTCAGCTCTTGCGGAGTACTTGGGACCTGCAGCACGTCCAGACGGAGGGTATCTTCAGCCAATAGTAACTCCGTCACTCAGCTTAGCGTGTCAGCTAGCATCAACTGGTCAAGGGTCGATGGAGGGACTGCCTAGCGTTGCCAAAACTGCCGCACTACACTCCAACAGCTGGAAGATCTAGGCATTCGTTCAACATACCATGAACATCCCCTGCCTTTAAACAATACGCTGGCAGGGTCGATGCGTGGGTTTCTCGTTCGATGACGGCATCATCCATGCTGCACTCCGGGTGCTGAAGTCGACGGCGGAGACGATAGACATGCTGAAGTTTATCCCCTGCTTCCACGTTAACAAGATGACAATGTACGGCCGACAGTCGTATTGACTAAAGCCAACATGTTGTCAAACAAGCACTATCGATGTTGATTGATCCGATTTGAATATTACTAGCATGGAAGATGAGTAGCCAAAAGGCTATAAACATGCTTGTGGTGCGCTCGACTGTATCTGACTTAAGACTTAAACAATCCTTATCCGCCATTTGCTGGGCAAAGGTGCAGTTGACCGTACTTTTCGTCATTATTTTCCTATGCAACATGAAACTAGCAGCCGTCAGGGCCCAGCTCGGGCAAATCACTAGGCCCCAGTGCGTATTGATTTGGCTGTTCCGTTAGATGGAGCCTCGCGGATGTGCCTGACCGGGTCTGGGTCGGGGGTATTGTCGACGAGCTTGGGGCACCTTGGCTTCTTCCGTTGTTATACCCGACCGGTTCTGAAAAAAACACATCTTCCACGCTGGCATCCTGTGGGATGCTGATGTCCTAAATGAACGAATAAACAAACATCTCAGTCAGGAAGGTGAGAAATATGCGTACACTCGATACGCAGTTCGTGCGACACCGGTATGCGGCCATGTTGTCCCATCGGGTGATCTTCCCGTTCGGTGTCTATCTATGTGCCATCTGGGGCCTAGATGTTTGATGGATCCGCTCGGGGTGGCTACTGGAGGGCGGAAGCTGTGTTGAAAAAAATGAACTGATGACCCGGGGTGCAGTTTTGAGAACATCTGGGCGGTTTCTAATTCAGAGATAATTCATTACGCCGAGCGCTTCTTTGGCGTAAAACGAGGTGGATCGCCCTCGAAAGCTTTCGTCCTGGGTCCTATACTACCGCCCCTGTTCTTGAATTGCTCCTTTTTCAGATTTATCTTGATTTTACTCATCATTCCACCCAACGAACGTGCTGTAATGTGTGCGATTAGTCCTTACCCTTTCCACATTTGGGGCCTCCCGGACGTTTTAGGTGTACCCCCTTGACGTCACAAAGGATCTTCGGTGACGAATGCACAGCCGCGACGCGGTACTCTGCTTGGTTTATACCGCCTTGGATCACGCCCGCATCAAATGACGGCGTTCTTGGCGCGACATCCTGTTGTAACCGCTGTCGATGCCCTTTACACGAGTGTTGCCGGGAAGCGGTTCTGTTGTGCGTGTCGGGTAGCAATTTCCGTAATATTTCCGCATTGATAGCGAATATCAGCTATCTAGAAGAAGAATGGACGCGGATTGAAAGCTTCGATTAGTGAGTATAATTAATTCAGAACCGTTGCGCTTGGTTCTTAAAGCTGTGCCGCTGGGCTGCGCTTTCGCGAAAGTCTCTGAGGATGAGCTCTGCTCGGAATATTGAATGCTGTCGATCGAATTGCCATTTAGTACTACAGCATTGTCTTTCAGTACCTCCCGGTGAATTAAAAATTTGAACTCAAGATGTAAGAACTACAAATGGGTAGGACAAAAAGGGAACTGAGGGTCCTTTTGTATATCTGTGCGACTGTTGTCTCTTCATCTGTGTTGCCAATTAGAGAGCAATAATTTGTCATACAGTATTGGGTATGACAGCAAGCAGATGCTGTTTCAGTTGTCACTGAAGTAAAAACCTGCAAGCAAAATTTACATGGATAGTTACATGCAGTGATTCATGATTTGTATGCTACTGCTTCAGAATACCATGTCTTATTTCTCAAATTGATGCAATGTAATTATGATGGCATGATAGTATTAACACACTACATCAACCACCTAGGTGCAGCTGCCACCATGCACAATGTGCAATGAGTATATTTTCTTTTTGGCAGAGTACATTAATGACATGTCACTTTATATTTTGTTCAAAGAGGCCCAGAGGGGCCCAGGGTGGCCCAACCTAAGCAACTTTCTAAAGGCCTGTTAGAGGTCATATGGGCTGGAATGACTGGCTGTAGGTTGCAAAGATTTGTGGCCTATAGGTCTGACCAGAAATATCATTCAGAGATCCTCTTGCACCATTTGAGGACCCCACAGGCAATGCAGGTTTCTAAGTCAGCCAGAGACCACAAAAGCCAAACAGTTGGCTCTCTGTCAGTGTGAATCCTGGAGGCCCATTTTCTGAGCAGGTGCAAGGCTGGGCTGGGGGAAGATTTGTATTAGTCTGGGTCCCTGAAACAGTGGTTGAGGCCCGTGTGTGTCTGTCAGGGTACTGCAGTGTAAAAAAGGATGTCATGTGTTGGCTACTGGCCCTTCATCAGTCAGCGGCTTTTTGTGAGGAGATCCGAAGAGGAGCTGGAGGGGCCTCTTGGGACTAAAGATGAAAGGGTGTGAGTGGACCCAGGCTCACCCCACCCCCCAATTGTAATGCCATAACCTGAAATGTCAGTCAGAGGGCTTCCATAAGGGCTCTTTTTAGGGTTCTCTGTTCCTATTACACATAGGACTCTGATATGGTGCCAGTCAGGTCCCTATCCATCTGAGCCCTTGAGCAGGAGTGCTTCCTAAGCAGGAGTGAGGCCAGGGATTTCAATGTTCAGGGTCCCTGACACTGTAAGTGGCTGCTGTGTTGGTTGAGGGCCACAGTGCCTTGCATGGACTCAAACAGGGGCTGAAGAGTCTCTTGAGACCAGAGATCAAAGGTCCTATTGGAAGGCTGAGTGCACAAGGGCTGGCTGTAGGTCACTTTAGGGACCCCCGCCCGCAGGGCTGTGATCTCAAATGTCAGTTACATGGTCCCTTGTACCGATTGGGGACCCTGAAACAGAGCTTTTCCTCTGTTTCAGCCAGAGATCACCAACGCAGAGTGGTCGACTCCTTTCGGTCTGAGCTCTGGGGCCGCATTCCTGGGAAGGGGCACGGCCGGGCCCGCGATTCACATTGGTCAGGACCCTTGCAACATTGTCAGCTGCTGTGCCGTTCAGGGGGCGCGCAGTGCTTAGCAAGAAATTCTGTGTCGGCAACGAGCCTCAAGTCAGTCGGGAGGATTTGCTCAACAGGGACGGGATGGGACCCCGAGGATAGAGGGCCTCTTGCGTCGCTTGAGGTTCTGACAGTGCAAGGAAGCATGAAAGCGTACGACGATTGTTCACATTGAGACAGTGGAAGGGTCCTGTGCCAGTCAGGACCCCCAGTGCCAAACGGTGGGCTCTCCGACCCAATTCCAGCATGGGCCCGTTAAGCCGAGGTAGAGGCTATGTGCCAATTATTGGACCACCTGCGGCGGTCCAGGGATGTTGCGTCAGTGAGGATTGCTGCATCGAACCGGGAATCAACCGTGGTCTGCGTGAGTCAGAAGGCCTCCCGCGTCAGGGAGAGGACCATATAATCTACCCTCCAATGGCATCCGGACCGGCCGGGGATCCATGTCAGCGTATCCACAGAATGACGGTCGGAAAACACCCCGCGGTGGGACGGGATAGCTCTTCACCCTCGACCGGGGACAGCTAATATGCCCCCAGTGCTCTTCTAAGGGACCCCTTTCCCCCGGACAGAAAATAGGGGTCTCATTAGTGTTGAGTTAAGTGTGTCGATTGTAAGTTCAAAAAACAAATGAGACCATCCCGTGTCTGCCAGGAACGTGTCTCCTTTTGTTGAATTGACTAATGAAACAAATTATTCAAGGGTTTGAGCCTGCATTCCCGCAGTCCTAGAAGCGAGGACAGCGATGGCCTGGGTTACAGTTTCTGTCAAACCGGACGGCTTGGCCGCTACAAGTAACACCAGGCGGCGGTGCCGTGCAACGCGAGAGCGGACCGTCATGGAATAATGCCATCCAAACGTCTCAGAAAATTTTTTCGTACCGTTCAAGGATTAGGCTGGGCGTTTTTTTTTTTACAGGTTGGGGCTGTCTCCTGGACAGATCAACAGCTACAGTAGCACAAAAAATAGAGATTGTACCTGTGCTCTTCCAGTTCTGCCAACAGATCATAGCACTTCTTCGCGTTTCTCTAAAGACCAAGTCGCTCAATTCATCAGTCTAAACTCGCACAGGTGAAATATACGCCCAGCTACCTTCTACATGAACGGTTTTGATGTCATACAGAGTTCAAAGGTACTTTCTTTCAAATGCATCCTTTGCGTCTGCCCGTTAGTCACTACTTAGTATTATCGACGGGGTCGACGCTGCGCGGCTTGTGGAGACTGCAACGCCCGGCACCGAGGTTTTTGTTGCCATGATTTGCGAGCTCGCATGCTCAAAAATATGTTTGCATAATTGGTATCGCTATCAGTTCGACTGAATTTTGAACTTTTTAAAACACATATGGGTTGACGATATTAATACAAATTGTTGACCCATCCCGATCTGCATCCGCGAGGTCCGTAACATCTCTACAGCCCAGATAAAGATTCTGACAAAGCTTTTGACTTCCACCGGTTTTGAAAGAGTCCACTGTACCATTGTTAAATGAAGAGCGCTGGCAATTTATGTTATGCAGTCGTTTAAACGCATAATTTCTCCAGTTGATTGGAAGGTTAAAAATGAAATGTCAAAGAAAACAGCCTCATTGATAAATGTGCCATGCTCGGCATTTTTTGCCCTTTGTCAAAAACCTGTGCCTTCCCCTTGCCAAGGCTCTGGTGGCGCGGCAGATACCAATGTATATGTATGTATGCCACATCATCAGCATGCTCAGGGCAGCAGTCTAGTTATATCCCAATATTTATGGGGTGTATAATAATTGGCCTCAAATTAGCCATTTCCTAACAGGCATTTACAGCTGTTCAGTAGACTTGCTACAATGTGACATACTACTTTGTATTTGTTGTCTGTTGTACTGACTTGTTCGACACTGGCAGCGGACCATGACACCAGGGACCTCCACCTGGACTGAACCCCCTTGGGGGCGTAATGTGATGTGCTTACTGGTGAATGGCTAGCCAGCGACATGTAGAATGTTGTGGACTGGTATGTTCAGAGCACATCGCATGAACATACCAATTGCTCGATGACCATCTAAGTATGCACTATTCCCATTCTGTTGCAGAGACTTGGCTTAAGTTCTTCATGGATGCCAGCATACCAGCAGGGGTAGCCACAGAATATGCAATCTCATTCAGTGACAACAGGATGAGGCTGGACATGCTGCCTGATCTCAACAAGGACTACCTCAGGGATCTTAATATCACCATTTTGGGGTGATGTAATTGCTATATTGAAACATGCCAAGTCTGTCAGCCAGCAGGTAATCAATAATGAATAGATATATCATTGTTGCAGTGCAATCAGATCCACACCAGCCATTGTGCTGACTTGCATGTCACCAGCCACACCAACTGGTGATGTCCACACCAGGCATTAACCTTGCACCTGGTAACTGTATGTGAATTAGTGATCTTGGACTTACTCAACACCAGGTAAAAATGCTGTAGCATGGTACACACCAAAAGTGCATATGTTTGTGCAGTATGGTGTCCTTGATTTGTGCCGCAAGTTCATAACTGCTGACTTCATATTCACGCAGTATACTTTGCATTCAGAGTTGATACGGACCTAGTCTTTTTACTCTCCAGCAAGTGCATCATTTGTATCGCTGACTTTCACTTGCTCAGAGGTGTATAGCCCATTCCCCTGCCCACCTCCCCGCAGGAGTATACTGCCCGCAAGATGGGCCCCGGCGGGCGCGTCTCGCCCGACCCGCCGGCGGCGCGCGCCAAGCCGGCGCCGGCCTGCGTCGAGTCGCCGGCGGCGCGCATGGTGAAGCGCTTGGTGCGCAAGGAGCCGGCGTCGCAAGCCGGCCGAGCCCACCACGCGCCGCAAGCGCGCCGCCGACCTTGCTGACGACGGTGGGTGATGGCCCGTGGAACGGGCTGGCGGCGCTGTGCCGGTGTGATGAGGGCCTGGCCACTAGGTAGGGCCCGTGGAACGGGCTGGCGGCGCTGTGCCGGTTGTGATGAGGGCCTGGCCACTAGGTAGGGCCCGTGGAACGGGCTGGCGGCGCTGTGCCGGTGTGATGAGGGCCTGGCCACTAGGTAGGGCCCGTGGAACGGGCTGGCGGCGCTGTGCCGGTGTGGTGAGGGCCTGGTCACTAGGAAAGCTGACGATGGCAGTGGGTTGAGGTGGTGCTGATGGTGAGCAGCTGGTGATGGTGGCTGGCCTTAGTGAAGTCAGATCGGCTTGGTGGAGTTCGTTGGTGCATCCTCACATGCAGTGATGGCCGCTATGGGTTGCAATCATGCATCCGCTCATTTGTCATTATTTAAAGGATGGACTTTGGTGTCACACATTCATGTAGTGTAAATGGACCTGAAGGGAAAGGTATAACGATCTGCAATACACATTGTGCAATGTTTAATGCTGGAAACACCCGTCTGTCATCAGATCATAGCGCTGGTGACCAGCCGGCGCCTGCCAAGTTGCGGCTCGTGGCCTCGGGGCGTCTGGGCACAACCACAGGCCAAGTCAGTCAGTGGGTAGTCATCTAACATGCGTGACAACTCGTGTGAGTAATGAAACACAGCTAAAAATAGAAACAGGAAAAACAGATGACTCACTCCTCATGTTCGATCACGTTGGGGATATTTAAACTGTGCAGTGGCCTTTGTCGAGGCGCCGACAAATGGCGCGGGTTGCGCTTACAACATGTGTGCTAGTTGTGGTAGATGTCACTGTATCCGTCATACCCAGAAGCATCTAGTCTTGTTTCCAGCTACCGCTACTGATGATAATTTTGTACTGACCAGCGCTTCGGCCGCTCGAGGCCACTTCGCACTATGGTGCGAATGGTTTATGTCACTTCTGTAAAAACATAACGCCGACCGACCACCGTTCGCCGGACAAGGCGGTAAGTCACATCCAGCCCGACCGCAGCCAAGAGCTGTCTGTATCCCCGGCGTCGCTGGGTCCGGCCGTGCTGACCACTGTCGACCCTGACTCGGTGAATACCGATCTCGCCGCAGCTCCGGAATGGCAAAAAGACGGTATTTGACCGGCTGGGCGCCGACAGTCAGGTCACGTCCACCCACCCCGGACAGCACGCGCTTCCACATCACCGGCCTGAGCGGGCCCGCCGCCACGCAAGGTGAGTACCACCGCAACCCTGGGACCTGGGACCATAGGTGCGGGGGCCGACCGCCGCCTTCGGGCACTGGGGCACTGAATTGGGGGCGGTGACATGTCTCGGGATCTAGAGGGAAGCCGTCTGATCGTCAAACAAACTGAACCGCTACCCAACGGTTGGGAACAATCGTGCAAGACTTCGTGGGCTGAAACTGCATGCAACGTGACAGGACCTTGCTTGCGGACGAAATATTTTGTTTTGCGGTAATTTAGTTTGGAATAAAGGTAGTTTTTTGTAGCTTGTTAGGATTCGGGTTGCTGTTGGATTCAGCTCAAATAGCCGCCTGAGCCGCCTCGTTCTCTTCTACCATAGTGCATCCGATATCCAATCTCGCCATGACGACCATTGCTCGACGAAGACTGTTGATGACTCGCGAACCATCGGCGCGTGCTGCCCGATACCGTGCTCACCGCCTCTGACCGCCACCCGCGCTGCCAGCGTGCGCCACTGCACGCCGAGGCGGCGGCGGTCGGCACGCCCCGCCATCGAGTCCGACTCGTCTCTGAGCCGAGGCCGAGGCCGCGACCAGGCCCCGGCCTGACGTACCGAGGTGTGCTGAAACCGGGCGGCGCCGGCGAGCGGCCCGAGCGGCCCGACCCCGGCCGCAAACCCGCCCTAGGTCAGTGCCGACGCCAGGCCGCCTGCAGACCTGGCGCCACCGGGAGAGGTGGGGCTTCAAACTTATTGGCGGGAACTCGTGCTGACGAATCGAATGGGTTCACCTATGACTCAACCCGTGACCTGCCGAAGGTTTAGACTTTGTAGTATATGTAATGCCGAATCAAAATGACGATGACAAGTAAACAATCTCGCCCCCCCTTGGGCTACCTTTCGTGATGTCTTACTTGTTTCAAACAAGCTGATAGTTTTATTTGTTTAAAGACATTCCGTGCACAAAATGTACAGGCGCGCGGGGTTGATTCCCCATCCGCACCCACGAGACGGCACTAGTCTAAGCCCATTCTCCTTTTCTCTGCAGTGACGTCGACGTTGGCCAGTGACCGGGAGCTATCGGCCGGCTCAGCGCGCGCGCCCGCGTCGGCTCGCCGGCCGCACGAGCCTCGCTCGGCGCCGCGGCTCGCGGCCCGGCCGCCGGCGTCAAGGCGCGCATGGCCCGTCTTCAGCAGCGAGTCGACCGGCAGCTGGCGCCGGCGCGGCCAGGTGGTCTCGGCGGCGGCCCGGTCGGGCGTTGCGGCCCGACTTGGGCGGCGGCCGGGCCGGCGTGCTCAGCCGGCTGGGCGCCGTCGCCCGGTTAAGGCCGCCGCCCCGGCACCAGTCAGGGGGTGCGAGCTAGCGGACACGCGGTGCCCTTTCTGGAGGGGCTGCGGCTGGGGCAGTGTAGTTGCGCTCGTGCTGTGGTGTGAAGTGTGGTGTGGTTGGTACCGCGCGCATGCTGACCGTACGTTTGGTGACGCCCCGCTTGGAATGTGTTGGGATCGCTGGGATCCATGAAGTTCGAAGCAGACTTGGCGACGTGTGGCGATTTTGACTGATGTGTTGAAATGTGGGTGTTCACGACAGCGTTCTTTTGTGTGCGGTACTGCTGATCGTGCGTGTTGACCACGATCAGGTATTGCGACAATCGCGTGAACGGCGTACTAGTACAAACGGCTACAAACTACATCGGCATTGGCGAAAGTCGAAGACAGAACGTCGCAAGTCGGCGTATACCGCACAGTCGTCTTAAGTTAACTTACCTGCTCAGCAAAGTGCCCGACTTCACTGGAAGATGTACTTGTGTTCATTGAACTAACAAACGTGCATTCATAAGCGAATTATCATCTTGCGATGTGTTATTCGTCAAAAATGTATCTTTCAGCGACCGATACCTGGGCATGTTGTCCTGGTTGTCTTCCGAGGCGCAAAGGGTGGCTGGCTACAAATATCAGATCGTGACATACAAAATAATTCTGCTTCCCAGCTTCCGTGTCGGTAGCAAGCTTCAATTTACGTGCTATTAAAGAACGATATTATGGTTCCGCTCCGGTCCGCCTGCTGGAATCGATCCATTGCAAGGTCCAGGCAGGCTGCAAACGCACCATACCATCATCAGTGCCTCTGGTGTATTGCAACTTCGGCGAGCACGACGCCTGGCGTAGACCGTTCTCGCACAAAGTAGCATAACAAACCCGACCCAGTATGAAGACTGGACGGTCATGCCTACCACCAAACCACGTCATGAGAAAATATTCACGACGGCGAATTCTACCATGTTCCGTAGCGTATTTGGAAGACAGAATGCAACCAGTTCAGTCGCGCAATGCACTAAAAAAGAAAAAAAAAAACGCCGCAACTGCCCTCCTTACCCCCTCCTGCCGCTCTAATAGAACGCAGGCAATGCTGGTACCAGGTTAACAATCAGCGAAATACATATGTATCAACTGGCGGTAGTAATCCTTTCTACCTGAATACTCCCAGAGTATTGAGGATATGAGAGTTACTTTGATTTGGCAACCCTGTATTCTCTGCTCCTTATGTCGAGAGCACATGACCACCATGTCTATCCTAAAAGTCATGAAGTTTGTAAAAGGCTGTACACGTAATCGTGTCCGTGGTAAACGAATTACAAGACAGAATGCTTGCGGTTTGGCCTCAATGTGATAAACTGCGCAGCGGCAAGCACACTATTTTCACTGCCATCTGGCCGGAATAACAGGGACACTCCGGCCTCATTTTTCAAGATTTAATCGGAACCTTTCGAATGGCTGGATTGCTGGATCACAGCTCATTAAGTGGTGATTGACCCGGCCCCGACCCCTACCATTTGCTAGCTCAATTCCAAATCAGCCGCAACCTGGCTGGCGAAAGTTTAACGTGCCGGAATGCCCGGTATCTATTACCCTGGCAACGCCCGGCACGGTCCGTCCTGTCCTCTGACGTCAAATGAACCATTGGCGCGGCCGCTGCCACCGGCCGCAGGCCCTACCTGTCAGGGACATATAGCGTGTGCCCAAAGCGACCTGGACCCATACCGCCACGGTTGAGTGGATCGAAGGGTAGACGCTTAACCAACTGATCCATCGGGCCGGACCTTTCATACACCGTTGTATCCGACAACCGGATATCACATAAATGTAGCCTAGAGTACCGTCTATTTTCGCCCAGCTCACCCCACCGCTGCACACGCTAACCAATGCTATGCGTGTTAGGCACAACGCTGAGTGGGTTAATCTCCGCTAAACCATCTAGCTGTAGCTGCTAACAAGCCCATTCAGGTCTGCAGCTGAATTCAGCTTACCGCAAATCCCACCTAAATCATCTCATGTAAGCTATTCCTGCAGTGACACTATGCTGAGCTGACATCTGGCAGGTTCATGTACCCAAGCTGCCGAGCTCCGCACATCTCAGCTGACACTGCTGTTCAGCGGCCCAGACTATCTGTAATCCTCAGGTTAACCCCACCCAGCTGGGACCGTTGCTGAACACAGCATAACAGCCGGGTTCTCCCGGTTGGGCGCAGCTACGCTGGCATTGCTGCTGAGCTCACCCGGCTCGACAGGACTCTGCTGTTGAGCCGAGCCCATGCCAGCTGAAGCCGGCGCTCAGCCTAGCTCAGCTGGAGCTGCTGTCACCCTCAGCTCAGCTCAGCTGGAACTGCTGCTGCGCGCGGTCGTCGATCAGCTCGGCGATGGCCAGGGAGGAGGTGGCCGCCGGCGAGGGCGCGTTGCGCACGTGCAGCAGGCGGCGCCACACACCCGTCTCGCCGCTGTCGAACACAAAGTCGTCCACCAAGTTGCCGTCGGCGTCCAGCGCCTGCGCGCGTACCCCGGCCGGACCCCTGGGGGGCGTGGAGGCGGACCGTCGGACAGGGCAACGGCAGTTGGACAGCCTGTACGCCCCAGAGCACGTTCAACGACAGAGCATTCGCTTACGATAAGGTGCACGGCCATTTCTAACCAGTAAGTAGTGGCATGCCACAAGTTGTACCATGAAAGCTGGAACGACTACGGGAGACTTTGGCAACATAACTGGTCGTCGAGTCGGACACCTGGGCCCAGTTCCTCATTCAATTACGGCAAAAGCTCTTCCCATAAAGGCGACGTCATAGATACGTACCAATGAAGAACACCTTTGAACTCAAAATATGGTCAAAAGTGAAAAATATGGCCAAAATACAACCTGGTGATTCAACCCCGTGGAGATATATAGCATGCAGGAATGGCGCACTTCAAAATTATTGGCACATCAGTTATTAGCAAGTGATCTGTGGCTAACCATGATTATCGATCACATCATTTACAAGCGATCGAGACCTGCCTGTTCACCGGACTTACCAAGGCCGTCAGCAGCCCATCGACCGTTACTATGCGTTGTTATGTCAGAACCAATTACATTTAACAAACCCATCTAATTCGTCCCGAGGCCAAGTAGAGAATGGGCTTGGGCCGTGACGTCACAGGTGAGGAATATACTTCCAACGGCCAATGAACAACGAGCCTGACGACAGCTGGGCTACTTTCTGGCCGTGGCGTCATACCTAGTGATGTCGGCAGCAGTGATATCAGGCACGTACTGCCGGAGCCTGGCTAGCTGGAGCCGGATGAAAATAGAGCGCATGATCTCTCCTGTGCCATAGCCCAGGTTCCTAAGTGCGATCTTGCGGAATCCCCGGTACCTGAAAAGAAGCAACACCGTGTCAGCCTGCTGCAAGTAAGACAAGACTATCAGACTGCTGCAGGCAAGACAAGACTACGTCATCATGCTGCAAGCAAGACAAGACTACACCAGCTAACTGCAAGCAAGACAATACTATGCCAGCCCGCGGCAAGCAGGGGCGCGGTGCACCGATATTCGGAACCAACAGCTAGGCAATGAATGAACCTATTTTCGGTCGCTGGTTCCAAACACATGTACACACGAGTCGCGGTTACTCTTCGCTCTGTTGCTGATCCGTTGTAGCGTCAGCAGACCCTTGATGAGATCTGCTAAGGGGTGGATAACATCTCCCGGCGCCGGCAGCGCCACCGCGGGGCCGGCGCCGGCAGTGCCACCGCAGGGCCGGCCCGAAGCGCCGCCGCAGGGCCGGCGCCCAAGCGTCGCCGCAGGGCCGGCGCCCGAAGCGCCGCCGCAGGGCCGGCGCCCCGAAGCGCCACCGCAGGGCCGCCGCCCGAAGCGCCACCGCCCGGCCACCGCCCGAATGCCACCGCACGGCCGGCGCCCGAAGCGCCGCCGCCGCAGGGCCGGCGCCCGCAGCGCCACCGCAGGGCCGGCGCCCGAAGCGCCACCGCAGGGCCGCCGCCTGAAGCGCCACCGCCCGGCCACCGCCCGAAGCGCCACCGCACGGCCGGCGCCCGAAGCGCCGCCGCAGGGCCGGCGCCCGCTCACCGCAGAGACTCGGCAAGGTCCCGGAACGATACGTCAGCCCACCGGTAGCCCTCGCGCTTGGCAGCCAGCACGGCGTTGGGGCCGAGCCAGATGGCGCCGTCCATGCGAGGCGTGAAGTGCACACCCAGGAACGGGAAGCGCGGGTTCGGCACCTGCAGTTGAGGGGGTAGGTCAGCGGGAGACTGGCACCGGTCGCAGTTGGTCACAGGGCCGAGTGATATCCGAGATGGTGTATTCTTTAGAAATGGACACTAAACATGGGGCTAACAGCACCACATTTACAAGACTTAAGCTCTAATATCACATACACTCTTAGATAACATCAAGAATAACACTATGGGTCCATAAGGTTCATTTACATCCAAATGCTATACAATCCTCTCATGAATATCTAAGCATCTGGTCGACATCTAAATGACATGACATTAAGGCCGTCATCTGAGCGTGTCAATCATACCAGACAGACATCAAACATGAGCAGCAAACACATTGATTTCCTTGCATGAGCGCTGCGCGGGCTGTCCGTCCAGCCCAATACCGTCCGTCCGGCCCGAAAAACCTACAAGCTGTGCCACTGACCGGGTAGATATTGCCACGCACGAGATGCGCCTTCTCGGGCCGCAGCAGCAGGTACTCTCCCCGGAAGGGTACGACACGCGGCTCGGCCGGGCAGCCGGAGAGCGCAGCCAGTCGGTCGGCGTGCAGGCCGCCGCAGGTCAGCACGAACCGCGCGCGCACCGGGCTCTGGCGGAGTCAGGTGGCACAGCAGTTACCGCTCCGGCCGGCCACACAGTCTGAAGCGGCGCAGCGTATGTCAATGCGCGCGCGTTCGTACACACTGAACTTCCCTGTAGTGCAAATAGGAGGCGAATCTGATCTGAACGTATGTAGGGGACGGTACGTTTATGCAGCCTGAAAGCACGACATTTCAGAGTTTGTGCCATTTTTCAGCCGATGGCCAGAAGCATTGCAGTTATTTTGGATCTGGGAGACATGACACGGGATAGTACCAATGGGGGTAGAATTATATCGTGCAATCATGACATCATCAGAATAGAATCATCAGTGCAGGGAGAATCCTCACACTTCACACAAAGTGCCAAGTGCCGATGAAAGGAAGCAACCGCTGGGGTGTCCGCCGTTACCACAGTTACACTTGCCTGTCCCTTGCACTCGACCAGCAGCGGGTGGTCAGCGCCGGCCTCGGCCTCCCTGAAGCCGGTAACCTCTGCATTGAGCCGCACATGGCCACCATGCCTCTGGAAGTCGCTGCCATACTCCCGTGTCACTAAGCCCCAGTCCACGATTCCCGTGTGTGGCGACCAGATGGCCCGCACGCCCTGTGGACATCACACACCGTGACTGACATTTCTGGTGTATACTGGCCAGTTCAACAGCATGTCAAGCATGAACTCAAGGGTGGGGTATACCAGCAGACTTAAGTTTGACCCAAGCTGAGTCAAGAATTGGCTCATGAGCCAGTAGCTTTGGGGTGAGCTGCGACCTGAGTTGGCATGTCAGGAAAAATGCAGCTTTCAGCCAAGAGCTGAATCAAACTCTACATAAATTTCCTGAGCTGAATCATGAGCTGATCATTTGTAACAATGCTGTACCAGTGAGTCATATAGTTGAACTTCAGATATGGGTTGTTCACCTTGCAAAATGGTTCAATTTCTCGCATGCCATCAGCATCCACCATTTTCAGGTCAG
Organism: Pollicipes pollicipes; assembly: GCF_011947565.3. Classification (NCBI taxonomy): domain Eukaryota; kingdom Metazoa; phylum Arthropoda; class Thecostraca; order Pollicipedomorpha; family Pollicipedidae; genus Pollicipes; species Pollicipes pollicipes. The sequence goes on from NW_023596907.1 coordinate 19,286, forward strand.
GCACACCATTTTGCTGTCCTCGGATGAACAAATCCTCCAGACTTGCCACCTCACTCTGGTTAACAGCTACAATCAGCTTGCCAACCTGAAATCAAGATACATGCAATGTGACCAATAACCATAAGGCAAAGTAAATCACCATGTTTGTTGCCAGTGCAAATGCATAGTACATTCAAAGGTTTTGCACAATGGTGTGATTTCCCAAGTTCATGTGATTTGTATGCATAACATAGCCACACAAATACTATGCCACTTATTTCCTAATTATTGATATCAATATATGGATCATCATCCAATAATGTTACCTTTTTGTATGGAATGTTGTTCTTATCACAGTAGGCATATGCCATTTGCATGCCTTTCACACAAAGTTTTGCCTTAAGAGATCCTGGCTTGTAGTAAATTCCAGCATGGAGTACTCCACTGTTGTGTCCAGACTGGTGGAATGCTGCAGGCAAAACCCTGCTCAATATCACAAATTTAACTGCTAATAAAGCAAGATGATGTTATCATTCACAGTAAATGTCACATTTCTACAAAAGGAAAACTATACAAGAAGCTTGTCCAGGCCTCAATACTTTTAAAGATATTCCATTTCAAGCAAAAGCAGAGTGGAAGAATGGCTACATTTGTAGTTAAAACCAGTGACATTTTTTGTTACCAATGATTGAGGCTTACAGGTGAACAGACAGCCTGGGTTTTTTGCATGTTACCTAGCCCCTAGGGCAAAGTCAGACAAAATGCTGGCAAATGATGACTGACAAATGATGCACATGCAAACATGTTCTAAGCTGGACATATAATAATAATACCTAGTTCAGACTCCTTCTCCAGGATCAGTACTTGAAGACCTGGATGCCTCTTCTTGATTTCCAAAGCAGATGCTGCACCTACAATACCACCACCAACAACAGCAATATCTACCACATCATGATAGTCCCTTGAACTGGATGGTTTGCAGCCCAAAGAACTCAAGTAACAAGAGGGCTTTAAAAGCCTGCAGCTCTTGCTTGCTAGGTGAAACAGCATGGTAGTGGTCTGCAGGAAAAATGAGAGCAACATAAGCATCAAATTGGCACCTTTGTCAGAATTGTTAAACTACATTTATTTGATGCCATGCAGCATATCAGTAATGCTTTACTAACATGGTGTGTACACACCTTGATGATGATAAATGGCATCATGAACTACGCTGGCTACCTCATGATTTCACGTCTTGCCAGTTTAATTACACTGTGAGTTAAGGTGGTATTAAGGTAGCATCAAACATTTGGTTTTGGATCTTGGTGAAAACAGGAACCTAAACTTGTGGCTTGTCATGCAAACAAAATAACACATGTGAATTTGCACTGTGTACAAAACTAGTACTGTAGGACGTCCTTTACAGAAGTTGACAACAAAAGCCACCCACTAGCTGGTCTCAGCAACTGCGCGAGACTATTGACTATTGCAGCTTGTAATTCTGAAAGTTACCGACCACCTAAGTAAGTGCTCCCTTTCATAGGGTATGTTTACACCCACTGTACTTATGCAAGCTAAGGAGCAGATAAAACGTGAAAAGGTCGGATACTCGGAATGCTGCAGAAATGGCGCGAACAGCAGGGCAGTCTTCAACGAAGGGAACTAAGCGGCCGGTCAAACCTGTTGACCCAATCCTCCAATGGGCTTAGCCCCTTGCTTAGCCCCCATTACTGGATAATGTTTGGTGGCTTCGACTGTCTTTGATGACGTCTGACCTGACCCAAGTACACCACGTTCTGGACAGGGTAAACCAATGACTGAAGATTAATTGACGTAGCACGTCGATTGGCAGTTGTTTTGTGCCGATCGGCCTGAGGGCAAATATTGTTTGCAGCCAATTTTGGTGATTCGGAACGTTTTTGGTGGACTTCAACCTGGCACGCTAGTCATCATATTCCGGAAAAGGTAGTATATCTACTATGGCATATCGCGTTTCGAAGTTTTTACGGTAACCGGTTCCATAGGTAAGGAGCAGTGGTCGTCTGCAATTCTTTCCAATTGTTAGTATTGTTGGTGACTAACCGCCCGAAGGTCACCGTGTCTTTTTAAGGTACGTAATGGACTTCGCGACATCGAATGGGAGAGGTTTAATGTCGACCGGTGCCGTGAGCTCGGAGCATGGGTTGTCAAAATGCTGAACCGAACATTCAGTCTTCTTCCCGCCCAACCTTGGTCCATGGGCGACGCTCGTGCCCCGCTTGTTGTGATTGTTTTTTCCGCGTAATCTGAGGCAATTTTGGCTAGTACGTTGGGCAGCGTCCTCACGCGTGCGACGAAGTGTTGGGATTTTACGGTAATTGTACATTATTCTCGGAGATTATGCGGTGTTTTGTTTGTGTTTAGCATGTTTTCACGTTCGAAGGCTGTTCACTGTTGCTGAGTTGTGCTGGGCTTGGCTCATGTGATGATAAATTATTCCTGGTTATTCCATTATGCTGCGAATTTGTGTAATCTTTGCACTGTTTTGTGACTTACTGCTACTACTGGCAGCTTTGCAGCTGGATGCTTTATAATGTAACATTTCAGAGGGAATCTACAATCCAGTGGGCAGCTTGAGCACCCTGTGCCCTTTTGTTAAACATGAGCTCATTGTATATGCTGCATTGTCAGAGGTTATATCCAATATGCTGGTCAGATTTCTTTTATTTCTTTTTTTCAAACAGCCATCCATTATTTAGCTGTCAAGTGACACTTCATGTCTGCTCTCCCACATTCCAGCCAGCCAAACATGCTGGATTGATATATCTGGTAGAGAACTCTGACACATTGCCAGTACCAAGGCTTTCTATTAGCCAGTATCCAGTCCTGTTTTTATTATTAAGTCAGACCAAGTCTGGTTGCTGGTCAGCAAGAACATAGGTTACTAACTTATGGAAGTTGCATATGTAAAAAAATCTGGTATTATGGTCCATGGCATTGTTCTGGATAAAGTAAATGGTATATTTGATATTTGATTGCATATTCTTAGTCCATGGAAATTTGTTGGAAAATGTTTCATTTGCTATTCTTAAAAGGCCAGTAAAAAGTCCTTATGTTATCCCATGCTAGCCAATTTTTGGAATTAACCCTGATGTCTTAAGAGGCATGTTGAGGAGCTTAAATAAAGAAGGTGGAACCACTAGTAATGATGTAAACTGATCATTCTTTTTGTTTTAACTATGTGAAAACAGGGATGCATACCAAATAAGTTCAATGCAAAATTGACATTTCACCACTCACCAAGCACAAGTATGCATGCAAAAGGTTCAAAGATATGACTGGTCTCTGGTGATTGGACATACTGACTTATGTTTCTGCTATTTCACAGTTAACCATAATTATCAGGTGAGATATTGTGTAGCTTTGACATTATGAGATGTAATGTATGAAATGATTTTATGTTATTGATGGTATTGCTGTGATATTGGTTGAAATTTGTACCCTGTTTTGGAACTTTTGATTGACTAAGGGGTTTTGCTTAAGCCTCATTGTAATGCTAAATCATATCGATGGTACTCATTATTTTGTGCAGTGCTCAATGAGCACATAGCAATGAGCACTGCTCATCTTCAAGAGCATTTCAGTTGAGTTCAGAAGCAGATGTATGTAACATTTGCAATAAACACTTTGTGTGATATCATTCAGGTTTCAGGCAGATATATGGATGCATTTCAAGCTCATACTGTATATTATTGGAGCAATGTCTAGATACTCATGCACTGAAGCTCAGGCATTTGTTTACTGCAAGTCAATCATAAACATAAATCTGTTTGTTATGTATTTGCTGTGATACCTTCTAAAAAACATTCTAACATGTTCCACAATATTTTCAGATATTTGGTGATCATTTCAAAATAGCTGAGCCATGGTTGGGAGCAATGGTGCAAATTCAGACCTGAACATCCCTGAAAGTGTCCAGGTGAGGAAATTAACTTAGGTCTAACTCAACATGATAGTGTTGTACACTGATACCAAGGTAATTTGGTGCCCACATAATTACCTGCTACAGTTTTTTGAGTCATTGTCATGTGAAAACTTATTGTCATATTATGAAAGTACATAAGCTTTTTAAACTTATCAGGCACATTATGCATGTTTGTAATCCTTGCTTCTAAAAGCACATTGTGTGTCCAAAATCTGTTGCCAACTCATCCCCATTATTCAAGCACTGGCCTATTGCTGATTCAAGTCCTCTGCTGATGTGCACAACCACCTAGCTCACTGTGCTGCCTTCAATCTCTTGTCCCACCAGCACTGATTACAAGGTCAGGACTTTGCTTCAAAATCTGACCTGTATGTTGAAGTGATCTGGCAATAGGCAGATTCCTCCAATGAGTGTTCCCCATTGTCCGAACACAAAGAAACTGGAGGCTGAACATAGCAGTGAACAATGAGCTCCAGCAAACTGTCTTCATGTCACAGGGCATCAATCCCTGCTTCAACTTTTCCATGCAGTCACAGTGCACCTACAAACCAAAGCTCATCCCACATAGGTACTTTTTGATGCATACATGTCTGAATCATTCTCAGCCTAACATTAGGCTTTAGGAGCATCACAATGGTAGTCAAGAACTCTGCTGTTGGCTGTTTGTGCTTCATTGGGTTTCAGCAGTCAAGAGCTCTGCTGTTGGCTGTTTGTGCTTTCATTGGGTGTCAGCACACAATACAGGATTTTTAATGAAATGTTAAGGTAATTTGAAGGAATGAAATATTGGTGTTGATTGGGTGATTTTTACCAGTTCAGACTCTTAGTACAGACTCTTTTTACCAGTTCAGTGACAAAAAATCCTTGTCACCAAGCTGACTCAAATTGCTCTGTCTGGCCTGCCTTTGGCAATGCATGCTAGGGCTTGGCCCCCATACTGACCGCTCCTGCACCCGCGCCGGCAGAAGGCGGTGTCGGCCGAGAAGGCGGCCGAGAATGGCGCCAAGAAGTCGCGGCTGGACCTGCAGTCGCTGCCGACGCGCCAGTACCTCGATCAGACGGTGGTGCCGGCCCTGCAGCAGGCTCTCTCTGTGCTCGCCAAGGAGAGGTGAGCCGGCCCGGCGGCCCCCCCCCCCCCCCCAGACGGCGCTGCCCCGCTGACGATCGGAATGTGTGTTAGCTGCGATTGCGGACGTGGTGCGGGTGTGGTCGGTGGGGTGTGGTGCGGCACGATGCGGTGGGTGGGGTGCGGTGCGGTGCGGTTGGTGTGGTTTGGTGCGGTGCGGTGCGGTGCGGTGCGGTGCGGTGCGGTGCGGTGCGGTGTGTGGTGTGTGGTGTGGTGTGGTGTGCTGTGCTGTGCTGTGTGGTGCCACACAGTGTGTGGAACGGTGCGGTGCGATGCCTGTAGTTGCGTCAGGTGGTGTGTTGTGACGCTACATGCTAGGTGCGTGAGAATCAAATGCTTGCTCTCCCGAACTTTGTTGCCTTGCACCGACAACTGGTAACTGATATGTAGTGGTATGCAGTGCGGGGAGTGGGCCGTTGAGGTAAATGTACCCTTTTGGGGCTGTGAAATGGACCAGAAATCCTGCCGGATGTGGAGTGAAGGTCACTGAGAATAGAGATCCATGCTTGGGAGTTACGTTACTGGTTAGCTATTGCATGCAGTCGAAATTATTTTTTGATTATTCCGCCCAGACTCCGTGGGTCAGTACCTCCGTTCCTGGAGGAAACAACAGCAAAGCTGCCAGAACAATGGCACATCTTTGCATAGCATGTGACACAGCCCACCAGTCTGGTCGCACCCGTCCACTTACGTCAGTCTCCTGACCCGCAGGCCACCGGACCCGATCGAGTTTCTGGCCACCTTCCTGCTGAAGAACAAGGCCCAGTACGACGGCACTTCCGGCGCCGGCCCCTCCTAAGGGGCGCAGGGCCCGGCGGGCGGGGCTCGATCTCACAGTCGCCGCGTGTTATGCAAGTACAAGTGTGGCTCGCGCCGCGTGCCGCCCGGCGGACCGCTTCCGTTGTGTGTAGGACAGGTGACTTCTTCCCTGGTGGACTGCCGGCAGCGGCTGTGGCTCGGAGAGCCGAGCAGACGGCGCGGTCCGCGAGCGGACGCGGGTTGTGAGCGGGTCGGCACGCTCGGGAGGCAGGTGCCGCCCGATGCGACCCCTGAGTATTGCGTGTGTTCTACGTGCGACCGTCTCCCCTCCCTTCCCCTCACGGGTGGGTCTGCGAAAGCAAGGCGCTGGTCGCGTTGCAGGTCACAATCTCTGGGCCGGCTCCGCACGTGCTGGGTCTCCGAAGCCCACATGTGTCACCCGGCTCACATGAGGCGTGGCTGGCCAGTAGGGCTGTTCGCTGTACTCGTGATCGGGCAGAGCCGGTGAGAGGCAGTGTCCGCCGACGGGTTGTCGACGCGCCGGCCGTGGGCGCGTGCTGAGCACACCCCTGCTGCAGTGGTGTGCTCGGCGCGCGGCTGCCTCCGGCTTGGTCACTGCGGACAACGGCTACACGGTTTTACTTTCTCGACGCGACATGGCCAAATTGTCGTACGTGCGGTTTTGATTATGCAACATGTTGTTTGATGCTTCTAGTGGCCTTGGTGTTTGTCATATACGTTCGGTCTTATGACGCCGGTATTTATCTCGGTTTTAGTAATAAATTGATTGTGTTTCTTGACGATTTTATTGCGTAGATGTCACCCGGAGTAATGGATCCGACGTGTGAAAATGATGGAAGGAATGGAAACGAGGCATGCTAATAAAACCGGAGAGTGGCACAAGGCTCATTCAAATGTCACAAAACGCTGATGCTTCCTGCGTGACCCGCTCGGCCTCTGTCTTTACAGGTGGGCAAGTTTGTATGCTTCTGTCCTTGTTTAGGTTTGTCAGTGCCCTTGCAACGTGACTCAGCATTTATTGAGCCATTGTGTTACTGAAAGAGATGTAAGCATTTGAGAGTCATATCACCAACACTTCGGCTTTCGAGGTCTGTTCGGCGAGAGAAAAGGCAGACATTGGAACTGTGCCAGGAAATCGATATTAAAAAGTTAATTAGTATGCTTCAATGCTCCATGACGTACCAGACATCCGCCACAAAGGCTATAATGCATCGGCCACCGCCGACAGCATATGCCAGTAGTGACGTCACGGTCTGGGATACGCCCGATCTGCGTCAGCGCGGTCCGTTTGTACATAAACATTGGTTCTATTCCCGTGCCAGGGCGTCATGGAAAAATGGGGTCTCCTCACAGGGGGAGGGGGAGAGTCCTCTGAGATGCGTATTGAAACGTCCAGAGTTCATAAAGTCCAGTGGTTTAAGTCCAGAACCGCAGCATACAGCGTTCACAAGGTCCAGAAAACGTCCAAAACCACCGGGCAGAAGAGAATCATAAAGTCCAGTGTTCATGAAGTCCAGCGTGCGTGAGATCCACGGTTTGGGATACTGTCCTACTTCCTCGTAGCCCTGCGCCTAACGATTCGGATATTGCCCAAAAGAGGGCTACCGGAACGGATTTCGCCCACCTCAGTCGACGAGTGACGTCATGCCGTTCAGTGTTGCCCAGTTAAACCACTGTGCATGTATATGGACAACGTTTTGTTTGAGCACACAGACTTTGCCGCGTCAGCACGTTCTTGGCAGCAGGCACATTAAATAATTCAAAACTTTGATCCCCGGCTCGTTGCATCGGAGGTGGCTGGCTGTTCGGCAGAAGCTGCGTGGTAATCGTGGAAAGCACGCGGGTTGCCTGCTGTTTGGTATTGTGGGCTATGGATGAGATTCTCCGCGGTATTTGGTTCCGTTATTTATTGTATGTGTCGGTGATGCTTCTCATTTTTTGAAGGAATTGATGACTGATGTATAAGGCAGACTGATTTGATGTCTGCTCCAGGTAGGCGCGCATATAGATCTCCAGCCCCTGGCACGCTAACCTACATCGTCAGTGATTTTATTTGACTGATTCCCCTCCCTCCTCCAATTGCAGATTTTTCACACGCTCCTGCAAACGGGACTTATTCTGAATTCTAGATGCCTTTACTCTCAAAGACAGGGGCTGGGGGCTGTCTTATCAGCTGAATTCGGATGCTTCCCCCTGGTGAGACACGTTTAATGATCCAGCCTACAAACAATTCGTTTATTCAATTAAGTACGCTTTAAACGGGCGTGGTTTACCAAAATAAGTTGGTTGGCTTAACGATGAAAATCCAACGAAGTACCGCGATAATATGCCAACGAATTGATTGCTTTCCAAATTTGGCTCACTTTCTCACAAATTTGCGGGCTGCAACCCAAGTTACGGTGAACTTACCCCTGCAACTGAATACGGAACCGCACTCCTGGTTGCAAGTAAATAGGAAGTAAAAAAAGCAAACGTTGACTGTGAATGCATTCAATTGCCTGCCAAACGCCACGCAAAGCACACGCACGTGCCGCGCTTAAAGGCGCTGTTGATTCACCATCTGAACAGCGGAGCCGAGTGTATGTCACTGAGCTGGTTTGCGATAGATAATCTGAATGAATTGGGAGAATCGTGAGCTTGTATTCGCCATCCACTTCATCGATTTTGACACGCTTTCTTCCTTTTACGCTTCAGAACCTTTTAAGTATAGAATTTGGGGCCCAGCAACGCCAGTCCGGGGTTTATCGAGACGGGTGGAGTTCGCACCGCAGAGGGGCGATGATGGTATGGTGGTTAGTGGCTAGGGTGCTCATCTCTGGCCTTTTCTTTCCTGGGATGGATGCGTAATGGAGGCGTTCCATCTCGAAATAGCCATAGCAGTCGGTGAAACGTAAAGCCCCAATGGGTATTACAGCCCGCCCCGACAAGCAAGCCGCCACCCGCCAAATTTGCAGACAATGCTTCCGCTCAATCACTGTACATATGTTGGAATAATAGTGTGCGATCGGCTGGACGCGGAGCTCGGACACACAGGCCAGCCCAGAGGCTGCCCAGCTCGACGGTCCGGCCGGCAGCCACGCCCGCGGCGGGCCGGCGGACGAGGCAGCCCGGCCGCCAAATGAAGAACGCATTCACGCGCGCGCCGTCCCTCGGCCGAGAACCGAACCCCACTACACGCACGCAAGGCCTGGCCGTGGGGTAGCCCGTCCGCGGTCGAAACACTGCCAGCTCAGTCGGGCACGCCGCCATCTTCGCGTCACACACCAAGGCCCCTGACTCGGTTTTACTTGGTTCGCCGCGGTACACATCCCGAAGAACCGGACATCTGGACGTGTCGGACATCTCGGGATCTCACTTGTGTTGAACCGGAGCCGCCCCCCCCCCCCCTCCTCCTTGACGGTCGCCTTAATGGAGGAGCCTCATATCAGTCAGGAATTAACACCGGACAGGGCCCCTCTGCTCGTTTTCTCCATGGCCCGAATGCGTCGAACTGGGATCCCTGTGCTATTCATTATTTCTCTGCTCTTGGGACCTTTTTGAAACAGTGAGTGGCCCCGCGTTGATCCAGGGTCAACCATCCCGGTCAGAGGGCCTTCGGCGTCAGAGAGAGGAGCAATGTATCATGTGTAGTAATAGTATTATAGGCTATAGGCTAAGTCGATTTATAGGCTATCGCATTATAGGCTAAGTCGATCGGATTTGTTATCTAAAATTAGCTTCAGTGCGTGTACCCGTTCACTAACGACAATCTTATGGCAGGGCAATGCGAATACACGTTCAAAAATACTTATGTCTCAAAAACCGCCACGCCCAATGCTCACATGCATCACATATGTTTCGTGATTGACGGTGACAAGTTATTCAGATGACTCTTTCGGTGTAAATGACAGCATATGGTGAAATTTTCTGTTTCTTGTGAAGATTGTGCAGCCTCCGGAATATCTGGCCGAATTATGACCAGAGTGACATAACGGAAGAGCTTTGGCACCCCCAGATCGGAGTGCAAAGGTGTGGATTTACGTAATGTTACGCTCAGCAAATATGTGGCTGATAGTAATATCCCTTCTGCACGTGCGTTGTACGTATGTTTAAGTACCTATGCTCGCTGTATGTCTTAACCACCGCCCTGGTTCGCCGTTTTGCATAACTCGGACTGATGGGGGGAGAGTGGGTTGATGTGGCCCTCCCCTAGCGTTTCCAAGCTTCTAAAGATAGAGCTTCCAGAGAACAGCAGCATATTGTTCTGATTACGATCTCACGATTGGTAATAGTTTTTATGCTGTTGACAGATCAAAGGTCGAATTTTACAGAAAACCGCACTTTGTAGCTTTTCTTTATGTTTACGAGGCCTTGTTTACGCCTTGCAATGATACAAACCTTAAATTGGCGTGTCTTCTTCAATTCTGAGTACATTCTGTAGTGCAATTCTCTTGTCGCCCGCCGCCTGAGCCAGCCATAGATCGTCGTCGAGTGTTCATCACAAGCTGCCGCTGCTCCGAAACCAGAATATCTAGGAACACGTTTTGGTATCAAAACACGTGCCATAATCACCGCCTATCATGGTGAGGGTTTAACGTCATTTTATTGTTGCGTTGGGTATCGGCAACGATTTTTGTGAAATAGTATTCCTCATTTTGCGGGCAAAACAGGAACAAACAATGATTGCTTCCTTCCATAACTGTTTGCTCCTAGCTTGACCTCACGCTGAGCCCGTCCCAAAAGACCAAGTCTCTCGTAACAAGCTGTGCTCTCTCCATGGGCTGGCGCCGAAATGTTCCGATGCTCGCGAAACTTTTCCCGTCCGAACAACGAGAACATCTTCATTGACGCGCCAGACTGTTCGCACGCGTTTGGCGACAGGCAGGTTGGCGCGAACGATAAGATGGTCGACCAAGGCAACCGATCGCTGTTATCGCGTAAGAACTGCAGTGAACGCATAAGCCCGAAGGAAATATGACAAAGATACGAGTACGTAATTTGAATATGACCATCATGGTTTTCGATATGTTCAGCTCCTTCCATCCTTTCGCTAAGTCTTTGATAATGGATGTAGGGGCACACAGTGCGCTTACAGCAGGCCCAGTGTGTGACATGCTACAAATGCTCTTGAAACGGAAGATGCAATAGTGTAGGCATTAGGCGACAAGCAGCCGATCGCTTATAGCAACACCGAGACAAATGTCAGAGCATCATGTTATTGCCGGTATTTAGCGGACACGTGGCCGGTAGGCAGTAGGGTGGGGGCAGCTTCTGCCATTTAATTTAATTTTCCGTCATTTCAGGCGGAGGCAGGTTTTCTCTGATTCATGTCTCGGGTGAGATGACATCATACCGTGCATTTGTGTTTCTTCTCACGTTTTCTCTAGTCTCCGTGATATCATGCCTAGTTGTGAACGGAGTTATATAACGGGAGATATGCCACCAGAATTATAGTGCGAATGTGTGAATTCAGATCATGTGATGCTTGGGAATATGTGGTTGGTGGTGATATCCCTTCTGCATGTGTTACGTCGTACACATGTGTAAGTACCTACTCTCGCTGTCTTACACATTATCTTATTGCTGCATTCGATATCGGTAATGATGTCTCGTGAAAAGATTATCTTTATTTTGTAGACAGTTGCAATCATGTGAGGCAAGAATGTTTCCTTGCTTCCATATTTACTTGCTCCTTGTTTCATCTCACATTGAGCCCGCCTCCGAAAACCAACTCCCACGCGACAAGTCGCGGTCTGTCTGGGGTCCAGTGCAAGACGACTACGGCGCTTGCGAAACTCAAAGCGGGAAACGTCCCCGTCCGACCAATAAGGAATGCCATTAGAACATTTTCATCCGCGCGCCGAACTTCACGCGCTTGACAGCAGGCAGGCTGGCGCGAATGAAAATGGCGTTAACGATCAGCTGATCGACCAAGGCAACTGATGGCCGTAACCGCGTAAGTCAGAAGTCGGTGAACCAGACTTCGCATAAGGCCAAGAGGAAAACAACCACGATATATATATATATATATATATATATATATATATATATATGCATTATGAATATGATAACTATAGTTTTTGATATGCACAGTTCGTTTCATTGTTTCGCTACGTCCTTGGTAATGGAGGTGGGAACACCGTATGCTCGGGGCAGGAGCGGCAGAGAGCATTTTGAATGGTGCTTATTGCAAATGCTCTTGAAACGGGATGAGCGATGCAGTATGCAATAGGCGTTTAGCAGCGGGCGTATGTAGCAACACAGCGTGCGTACCTGTTCGCGTGCGTACTTGAACTGCTGGTCGGTACCTGTTGGCTTGAAGGAAACATGCGCTTAAAGCCTGCGTGGGGAGAGTTTTGAGGCAGCATGGCCCAGTCCACATGTCTCGTGCGAAGCAGGCGCCAGCTAGTCCCCTTGGGCTAGGGGTCACAGAAATGCTCAGTTTGGAGCACCGTAACTTTCATTTCGCGGCACCATAACCTTTATTTTAAAGAGCCCCTCTATCTAAATGGACAATTCAAACTTCCCAAAGCTTTGGTTTTAAACAGCGTTGAAAAATCCATGGACATCACAATATCTATGCCTTTTACCCGTGCAAAATTCCCGATCTGCCTGTTCCACGGCGACAGCACCAACAAAATTCACTACTTGTTATCTTAGCTTTTATTTTCCAAAGGCATACACTTCCTGAGGCACCACAAAGCAGGGGCGGGTCCAGAGGGGAGGGGCCATGGGAGCATTCCTCTCCCCCTTGGGCCCAAGGAGGTTTGGACGCCCTGAAGGGGCACCAAATCTCATCGCAAAGGGCATCAATGCCTTCATTTCGAATACACATAGCCTATATTTTTACGAGACACCAAACTGCAGGGTGCACCACGACGTTCGTGTCATGGCCTCGACGAAACACTGCGTCGGCCCATGCGGTGAAGGAGCACTAAATCCTTCATTTCGGCGCAACATAACCTTCATTTTCAAGAAGCACCCAATTTCAGAGAGTTCCAGAAAGGGCGCTATCCCTTTATTCTGAAAAAGACATTAATTCCAGGGGTATAACTATTGAGCTTTCCACCCTGACAAAATCGTGGATCGGACCCATGGACAAGGGGTACTAAATCAAATCGGGCCATTTACAAAGTCAATAACCATAATTTAAAAGAGCACCAAAATCCAGCGGCATTACAATCGGTGTGCCTTTTAGTTTGGAAAAATTCCGAACCGGACCGTTCAGAGAATGGGCACCCTGTTCAAAGAAACAGGCACCAACAGCCTCCGTTGTCATTGGGGCTTTACGACGCGTCATCACAATGCCCGTGCCTCTCCATTAACGAAATCCTGCATCGACCCATTCGGCCAAGCGGCACCTGTCTTTCGGACCACCATTGCATTTATTTCCTTGAGACACCAAATGCAAGTGGGCAATGGAAAGAACAACTGAAGGTAGTCCAAAACTTCCCTTTCGAGGGGCACCGAAATACAAGGGCACCACAATTGGGCCTCATAGGGCGACAAGGGCCTTACAGTGTTGAAATCCTGCTTCGGCTCCTTCAGTGGAAAGGCAGCAAAAACCTTAATTGCGGGGCGTCATAACATTTATGAGCCCTCAAGTTAAATTGGAAAACCACAATCGGGCCAATCATTCATTTTAAGGCCATGTAGGATTCCAGGGGCACTCAAAATGGCCCCTAAAGCTTTGTTTTCGCGGGGAACCGAATAAAGCACGACTCCACCACCTTCCCCTTAGGCTCCAACGGTCCCATGGGTTCCGAAGGTCCTTTTTTTGGTCCCTTGGGGCAGAAGATCAAGGGCCCGATTAAAGGGTCCGAAGGGCAGGCCAGGGGTCGTATGGAGGGATCACAGCCTGAAGGCCGGACCCTAAAATGTAAGAGAGGCTCTTGCACTGATCGGAGACCCCTGCGACTGTGTCTATCTGAAGCAACTGGCTGAGAATAGCCATATCGAGCAGTCCGTTCCGTACTATTTTGGGGCCTAGCTGTTATTTATCGAGCGGAGACGAGGCCAGGATCTCTAAATGCCAATTAGAAGGCATCCTACATTCGTCGGGACACCTGAAACAATAAAGAACCCACAGTGCTGGTCAGTGACCACAGTCCCTAGCAAGAGACCATGTGTCGGCAATGAGCCCCAACCAGGAGCACATTTGCTGAATAGGGATGATGATGGGCCCCCGTGTGTCAAAGAGCCTATTGTGTTGGTCTGGACCCTCCTAACAATGGAAGTATTCATGAGAAGTGGCAAAAGGGGATTCTCATGTACAATGCGACAGTGGAGAGGCCTATGCCAGCCAGGGACACCAGAACCGGGCGAGCGATCCTCTGCACCATTTCAACCAGGGACCAATGAGGCGAATTAGTGTCTCGATGCCAATTATTGGGCTTACTGTACCAGTAAAGAGTCCGTTTGCATCAGCGAAGGCCCCTGCGCCGATCCGTTGCTGGAGGTTCCAGTTAGAGGGCCAGCCGCATCGAGGAGGGGACCGGCTGTGATGCATCCTTCTAAGTGTCTCCGTACGATCCTGGGGACTATCACTAGACTAAAAGCCGCTGGGGACCCCAGGATGGGACGTAATGCCTTAAACTGCTGACCAGAACGTTTTACCAATGCAATTTAGTTGCCTGCCCAGTTGATTCTCTGCACGGGTTCAGCAGCTGCAGCATTATGAGCAAGAGAGATTGCATCATTGCGCCCTCCCGTAATCCGTCCCGAATACCAACCTAAAAATCGCGCTAGTGAAACATCCGGCAAGGGAACCCCTTTTACATGCATACCCATTGACTTCATAAAGCGTTGGAAAGTATCGATCTCGATGCGTGGTCATTTCCGTCCGTCTGTTGACCGCTGCCAGGTGTTGCTGCAAGGTTCCGTATGCTTCAGTGGTGTAACTACAGCATTTTTGTTCCGACGTCTTACAGAGCACCTTATGGAGGGGGCACCAAGGGATCACGTACAGCCCAACCACAATAATCTCCTCGCGTGCCGAGCGCTTACACAAAACATTTTTAACAATTTTGTCATCCACACACAACAATGACTTCTAAACAACGAAATGGATCATACTACTGAATTATCTCTTTGGAGCAGCATCACAAGTATATCACTTAGACAAGGAACAAGACACTGATGAATGGCGCGGGTATTGGGTGGTTGGCATGCAGTGTTGTTATTTTTTTGTTGATTGCGCTATTCGCAGTGTGTCATGCTAATGATATCTTCTGTACAGCTAAATTACTGTTTATTGTTGCCAAGTTAAAACAACGGAGAGTGCTGTCCAGTGAAAAGCTTTTTATTGGTTTGCATTCTCGTGTTTTATGCTCTGATTTAAAGTGTTTGTGGTGCCGAAACGAAATGAAGAGCCAGATATATAGAAGAATCAGTCACCAGTCATATACCTTGCAAGTTCTGCGAGCTTCGTGTGCCTGTCGTCATAAAAGCATTATATATATATATATATATATATATACATATATATATATATTTATATATATATATATATATATATATATATATATATATATAATATATTTCATTATTAAACGCTATGTGCGATTCGGTCAAAAGCACCGGCCAGAACAAACTCGCCACCATATCGGAGTGATCGCAAGCTGTAAACATTACGGTAACTAAATCTCCACACATGTACATTTCGAAAATGCTAGACAACTGGAGAAGTCCTCTTACTTTGTGAGCTCCTTAGACTTCAGGACTGTATCCAGCAAAAATCCCCCTACTCCGGCCATTAAGTTTTAATATTCTTATGTGTGCAGCTCGTATACAGGAACTCAGTTTACTGCGCACAGCCATAGAAAACTAGGTATGCTTTGTATGCAAATACATGGAGCTTGTTCACCTTCGTCGGATCATTGTGGATTCTGTCATTTTAAGGCTAAGTATTTCGAAGAAAACATGGCATCATGCACTTAAATTGGCTGCTAAATACCATCAAAATCAAGCATGAGCTTTATTCCTAGCTTATACACGGTTAGCCGGGTATTTGATGAGATCAGCTGATGGCTGAGGACTAAAACAGAGTTTTTACTTTGTCTGTTGCAAGGGAATACAGAATATCCTATCTTTAAGAATATGTTAAAACGCAACGTACAGGTATAATAATCACAAATTCAACAAACAATGGAAATAAGATGTACGACGTCGGCGGCGTGTAAAATTATATTCGACAATGACAATAACGGATTCATCGGCGTAATCGCCATGGCCGCCAATTCAATCATCAGTCGGTAAGAAATAAAACCCCAATAGAAATGGTTAAGAATTAGGTCTCCGTCAATGGCGTGGACACTCCTATAATATGGAAAATACCCGGGACCAGTCAGGACGTACCTGAACGATCGAACTACCGTGG
>NW_023596908.1:0-1845 GCF_011947565.3 Pollicipes pollicipes
AGTAACGATCTCATCACGGTTTAAGCCTTCAAGGCTGGTAATTGTTGCGTTGGTGTTGACGTACCGTATACTTGGCACAATTTTAATCACATCACCTGATTTCACCGCAGACAGATTGTGAACATCTAACACAGATAAAAACACTTCGTAAATTTGATCAGCATTGAGGCTTGCCAGAAACTAGAGTGAAATTGCCGCGTACTCTTGGGTCAATAAAAATTTCGACCAGTAAGTTTTGAAATTGAATTAATCAAACCGCGGATGTCCGCTTCTTGAAAGTTTAAAACAACTGTTGCATCATCCGCTAATTCGGTTGTGGCAAGTTCGTCTTAAGATCTTCGTTATTTATTTCTGTCTCGGCTGGTTCGGTTTGCGCTTGTGCTTGTGACAACACAAATAGCAAACTCAAACAACACGCCCAAACAAACTTTGTACCGATAGTCAGCATACTTTTAGTTAACCTCTGATCCATGATCAATTTTAGTAAAACATTCATCGTTTTATTCTAGTCCTTTAATTAGCTCAGCCAATCACGAATGCTCAGCTCACTTAACTTACACTAAACCCATTATCACATAATAATGACTATACAGTTACAATTGTAGCGGTTTATCATGCATTTGTGCAGCCTCGATTTGATCAATTATAATGCAAATCCAGTAACTTATATCAATAATTTAACAAATTAAGACAGTATGCTCACCCAAGCATTACCCCTACACAACTCATAAATTTAGCCATTATATTATGGTTTGTTAGTCTATCACTATTTACCTGAATTTATGACAACCTAAGCACAACTAGAAATATTCAACTCGAATTCGTTTTGGCTGCGCTAAAACACTATCTAGCTCACTTATTTGCAACAATGCCTCGTCCATCAAGTTTCTGTGTGTTTGGTGAGTCAAATAATCACATCAGCAAGCTTGGTGTCTTGATCTGTTTTTTTGCTCAATTGCTTCAATGCTGATGCCTTTCGCGCCTAAAATTTTCGTCACTTCGGCTAATACACCCGATTGATTAGCGCCTTTAAATTCAAGTAATAAGCACTTTGAATTTCACTCATCAACGTAATTTTCTCGTCTGAAAGAGAATCAGGCTGAAAAGCCAAATGTGGCACGCGGTTTTCGCTATCAGCAGTAAATGTTCTCACCACATCAAGTAAATCCGCCACCACCGATGAAGCGGTTGGCTCAGCGCCAGCCCCCGGACCATAATACATTGAAGAGCCGACTGCATCACCATGCACCATAATCGCATTCATCACGCCATTCACATTGGCAATCAAACGCTTTTCTGGGATCAATGTGGATGTACACGCAACTCAATGCCCTTATCAGTTCGCTTCGCCAAGCCAAATGCTTGATTCGATAACCAATTCTTTGGCGTTAACAATTCATCATACCTAACGTTGGTAATACCTTCGGTATACCTTATCAATTGCAATGGCACACATAAGCATGGAAGCTAAAATCGTCAGCTTATGCGCGGCATCAATACCTTCCACATCAAATGTCGGGTCTGCCTCAGCATAACCAAGCTCCTGCGCTTGCTTTAGCACTTCTCAAAATCGCTTTGTTGTTCTTCCATCGCCGTTAGAATGAAATTACCAGTGCCGTTAATAATGCCAGCCAACCATTCAATACGATTTGCGCCCAGCCCTTCACGAACTCGTTTCACCGGAATACCGCCAGCAACCGCTGCTTCAAACGCAACAATTACGTTATTCTTATGGGCCCAAATCAAAAATTTCATTACCATGAATGGCATCAATGCTTTATTCGCTGAAACACATGCTTGCCATTTTTTAATCGCTTGCATCACCACGTCTTGGCTAATTCCGTG
>NW_023596909.1:0-93179 GCF_011947565.3 Pollicipes pollicipes
TGTGTTTGCTGGCAGCAGCACTTTCCGCTTATGGGATCGCAGAATAGAGCATGGACGATTGTAAAGGTGTCTATTGTTGTACATTGAAATTTAAAGTGGCACATGGTACAACCACGTTTTCTGTGCTCCAAAAGTACACAATGAATACTGAAGCGTAATAGCATAATGATAAGGTCACCTTTGTACTCTCAGAAAATGCAGATCCTATCCTAGCATGCTTGGCAAACCGCAATGATGCGCACAGATCTCGTATTCATTGTCAACCTCTGGCAACATGCCTTTGAAGGTCATGCGAGCTCAGATGTACATGCCACTCACGGAGGATACCGTGACATGCTTGTGTGCACCATGTCAAGCTGTGCTGTTGGAACAGCACAGAAGAGCGGACTGCCCGAACACGACCCAGGATTCTTTGTCCCGTGATAATTTCATGCTGTTTCATAGCTACCCTCGCCAGAGTTATACAATAATGTCACATGGTCTCGAATGCATCAGAGAAAGCGTTGCCCGTTGTGATGACTGACACTGCAGACCAAGCAGAACGGCCTGGGCACAAGGTACATCACTGCCGGGGAGCCATAAACAATTATTTCTACCGAGTGCCCCTTGCAAGGGGTGAAGTCATGTGAAAGGGGAGTGTTTTGATTGGCGCATAAGAGGATGTGCGGCATGGTTGCTATTAATGAATTGTTTTTAACACTCGCCCTGATTCGCCGTTTTCATAATACAGACTGATAGGGAGGGGGGAGGGTAGGTTAAATGACTCCTGTCGTTCTAAAACTAAGAGCGATGAAAGCCTTTTTCGAATAAAATACAATAAATACTAGGTTGGTCTGGACATGATCTCGCATCGATAATATTTCGTATGTTGCTAGGTCACAAAATGACCCCAAAACGCCAGATCAAAGGTCGCATTTTGCTTGAAATCGAACCACGTCACATTTACATGCCCATACACGACACCATGCCATGAAGCAACATACAAATTAAGCAGGCATGCTTCCTGTGTAATCTGGGCTCAATCGTTTATTTTATTACGTGTTTCGAGTGTAAAATTTATACTGTAGGCTCCGTTAATGTAGCAGTGTCGGCCCACCGCGTGCGATAGGTGGCTTCGTCAGCGGTCACTGCCGCCCCCCTCCGGCCCGTGATTGGCCGTGAATCGCCTCGCGGCGTCCCCCGCCCCCCTCCAAAAGAATGTCTGCCTGAAGAAGCGATAAAAAGCTACTGACACGTTCTTGGTATCAAAGTACGTTGCAATGAATCCTCAGAGTACACCGAAATTTGGGCGCGAGGTTTGCGCGACACCGCCGGAGGGATATACTCAGAATACTGGTAGGGGGGGGGGGGGGGGATAGCGTTGCCTCCCGTGCCAGCACGAGGGGATAATATCCTGGAAAGAAAGTGGTAATGATATGTCGTTTGAGGTTCACATGCATTTTGGCACCGCACATTTTTATTCTTAGTCTAGTTTTCCAGCAGTTGATGTTGTCGACATGTCCTGTAAACGTGGCAAAATGACGAAAAAGCCCAAAAAGCTCTGTTCTGGTATATTTTGCTCTGTCTAAGATATCTGATTTTTCTTTCTCTCTCCCCCCCTCTCGCTATCACTCTCGCTCTATAGCTCTGTATATGCGTATCTCTCTATCTCTCCTCTCTCTTGCCCCTCTGTCTCCTCTCTCTTTTTCTGCCCCCTCCCTCCCTCCCTCCATCCCTCCCTCACTCCCTCCCCCCCTCCTCCCTCCCTCTCTCTCTCTCTCGCTCTCTCTCTCTCTCTCTCTCTCTCTCTCTCTCTCTCTCCTCTCTTCTCTCTCTCTCTCTCTCTCTCTCTCTCTCTCTCTCTCTCTCTCTCTCTCTCTCTCTCTCTCTCTCTCTCTCTCTCCTCTCCCTCTCTCCCTCTCTCTCCCTGTCTCCCTCTCTCTCGCTGTCTCGTTCTCTTGCTTTCTCGTAATAAGCTATGCCTTGGCATAAAAACATTTCTGTGAAATACTAGCTTGTAACGCCGTCCGTCTTTTTATTAGCGAGTAAGACAAAGTTCCAGTGCAGCCTGATCAGCAATATAATGGAAGCAAAATCCGGGAGTTTTTTCCTCCTGTTTAAGATTTTCATGGCGCTGTTAGATATTCATTTGTTAAGAGTCTCAGTTCCACTTTTCGCAATCCAGAGAATGAACTGGTAGTCAAAGAACTGTCATGATGCCTTGCTCCTCAATGTCCGCCCTTGGCTGCAGCCTGTCGTCAACTGCCAAGATCGAATGGTTTGTCCATGTTGAGACCGTGCAAATCTGTGAGGGAAAATGATACGACGTGGTAATAGGAAGGGCGATATCTCAAATATTAACCTCCCTTTAAGTTTGTATTGGCAGTCAATACCCGAAACTATTTCGGGACAGTGGATGGTTCATTTAATGTACTGTGAGACGTGGCGTATGCAAAGCTTCAGACAATATGACATCAGTCAGACAACAAGTCTCACGACATCGGACACCCAATTATGATCCGCACCGCCACGATTTATAAATAGATCCTGTGTTACTTCTGGTATGTCAAACAAGAAATCGTGGAACGCCGGCACGACGTTGCGTTTCCTTGCTGCAATAGCTTAGTGGTATTAGAGGCCTTCGAGGCTGAGGTTGCCATGCCGGCACCCACTTTACCTGTGCAGCCGTGCTCTTACCCACCGTCCATCCATTGCGTAGAGGATTGATCCGCCCGCTTAGTCGCCCGATTTTGATGCTAGAATATGGGTATATTGCCCATGCAGAACATTGTACAGATGCTTTTCAAGTTTTGGCCTCGTGATAAAACAACCACACGCGTACTTTTTCTCAGCACATCTTGTCATTGCTGTCAGAATAGCATGTTGGGCAATCCTATGTAATAATATGGTATGAAATTATCTTAATAAGCTCAATGGGGATGAATAGTCAAACATGGATCTAGTGTAGAGAATCAAATTGGTCTTAAATCTAAACAATTTCTTTGGAGCGTGGCATGCGTGCGTATTCAGAACATTCCAATGACAGTTTTATGGGTGATGTGGGGAGCACTATAATCGTAAGTGCGGATAGATAACTAGATATCGTAAACGTAAATACATCGCCAGAATCGTCATAATCATAACTGCGGGATTCAGAAAGCTCTCTTGATTTGGTGATCTACTCCACTACTAGAAGCTTTATGAGCCTAGGCTAATTAACGACTTGTTTGGACAGACATGTCTGTGCACGAAACCCGCATAATGTCCACAACTAAGGGTATGACAAACCGCGGGAGCAGGCAGGGAAAGTTGTAACAAAATATTCGTGGAAAAAAATATGGAAGCGCGTCGTATTTTGCAGCCGAAATGTACGCAGCGTACGTACACATTTTACGTACGCGCTGCGCGCATGTGCGCTGCCTACTCGCGTGAAGCGTCCATGCATCTGCGTGTGCATGCACGAAAGTATAGACCTTGTGGAAACGAGTGGGTGGGATGGATGTCATTGTATATTTGTCACACCGTAAGCCAACTAAATTTTCGCGGCATGTTACGGCCATGCGTTTTGCTTGGGGTGTTGAGCTGATCACATTCTTCCACTGAAGTGCGCGTGTGCCTTCGATGCCCACCCACCGATTGTCGCTTTAGGTCTCGGTTATATCCTTTTGATGAGCACTGTGTTCCAGGCTGTCATCATTGATTCATGGTAATGTGAAAAGCACCGCAAGAATTGCCGTTATGTTGATGTTGTTTGTCATGTTCGGTGGACGTTTATTTCAGAATTGCTGTAAGTCAATTCACGTCATTGTTGTGGGTCAATACCTGCCCCCATACGTATGGCGGTCAGCGTCTGCCTGTGTTCGTACCCCATATGTTCCTTATTCATTCCACCAGAGTTTACAATCCGCATTTTTAACTGTACCGCCAAGGTACCCGCGGGATTACTCAACACGCAAAAGCCTCTTAAAGTGCTTTCATCTGGAAAACCCATGCGTCATCCCATATACCGTAATCCATATGCCTCTAACCAGCCCCCAAGGGTCTATGTGTAATGGAGAGATTCGCGGTTATGATTGCTCTATCTAACCACATCCATTATGTTTATGTTTGTGCTGTGTCGTGCCAGCCTTCTGAGAATATGCTGCAAGTTAAGTGACTCGTGGCGTGGCGCTTGGGCATGGTTTTGTGCGCAGACGGACATTTCAAAGCAAAAGATGCCTGCCTTGTCGCGAGTGAAATAGCATGTTTGTACACCCTGGACTAGACGTCCTACTCATGGCGCCATAGAGACACCCGTGGCCACCGACGCATAGTGTTTGGCTCCTTCCATCAGGTAGCTCCAGATTCACATCAAATTAAATATTGTACATATGCAGACTTTGCCAACTTCATGGAACATTTGGGAGATGTGAGATGTGGATCTGGATGTGGAGATGTGAGATGAGATGTTGGTGTGGACCACCGAGATGGTCGGTTTTGCACAAAATTAGGTGTATCAAATCTAGATCCAGCTACTGTCGTTCGTACCAATCACTTCGCCTTCACTGCCCGTTACGGGAAGTCAGTAAAACCAGAACACGCGGAGGGCAGAAGCGACAAAATCCAGGAGGAGGGTCTGGGCATGCAGCCTGCAGTACCCTCCTCGCGTGCCGTAACCAGTGGGTCGGCGCGGCCAGCGGCGCGACCAGTGGTGCCGGGAGGGGAGGGGAGGGGGTGTTTTCGGGCGTGGAGATGGCCCCCGCAGTTTCAGAGTGGGCGGCTAGATGGCGGCATTCCTCAACGGTCAGCTATCGCCTTCTCAAGCGTCAGCCGCAGATGTCCTTGTTTTCGATGTGATCGCGTGTAACGACCTTGAGTTCATTGTTCTGCCTGATAAGTGCATGCTTACGTATATCTAAGTGCCACGTATCGGAGGTTGTGCCTATCTGCCAACATCTTGCCCCGACGTATTCATCTGTCGTCCGCATTGAAACCCGATACCACGACGTAGCCGGGGATTAAGGCGCAAATCATTAGACATCACGATGCATACGTTAAAAGCAATAGACCATAAGGAGATGGGAAGCGGCCTTGCATGATGGGAAATTACTTACCAATGACGTCACGCGCGCTCAGTGATGCAAGTTTTTTTGCAAACGATGTACTTTGGATGCATTCTGTGTCGCTTGAAAGTCGCAGGGCTTCATTCGGCCCTGGCTGTGCGATTGATGTCAATGTGTGGCTACGCCAAAGCTCGGAACAATGACTGTCAATCGCGCTGTGCTCATGTAATACTAAAATAACGGATGTATGCTGAACGGGCGGAAACATGGGCTTATCTGGTACGAGGGACTATTATGTCAAAATAAAATACAGTCCGTATGTTTTTATGCGGCGTTTTTTATAAGATGAGCGTCTGAAGTACATGAATTATTGAAGTGCCTCAGGTCGGTTCAGTACAGCTTCTTAGCTTCTTGACATTTATTGCGAGGCTGCTCAATGCATTCGCGTATGGTTCTTCCCTGAAGAAGGATTGACATGTCAGGGAACAGTCACTATCGGGAACTAATGGAGAGGGTAGATTACCCCGCTTTACTGAAGTACATTACGCAGGACAACCTTGTGATGCAGGAATGGGTGAAGCGAGCGCTGACTGAAATTTTCGCAGGCATTGTTACGCCAGAATGTGGTGAATGACAATTCAATATCCAGCGCACGTTATCGAGCATTTCATAATTTGTGGAAATCGAGTGCATTAATGTGCGACGTACGCGGGGGTTGTAGTTTCCGTGAAGTGAGTGTGTGTGTGGGGGGGGGGGGGGGAGCGGCTGAACAGCACAAATATAAAATGAGAACGCTGCAGTTCACGATGTGGCGGATGGAAAAGCACCACTGTCGGCTTCAGAGATTCCATAAAACTTGTTAAATCTGTCAAGAGCTGCGGTTCTGTCCATCAAATGCAGGCCGGGGAATGCCGGCTGGCATTACTGTCCACTGCAGATCTTTATTTCGGGCTGCCGCTTCCTGTAGCTAACTCAAAGTCGAAACAGCTGAACGCGGCCGATAGACGTGACCTATCTTTCGCTGTGTGCTTTTCTTGTGGCACGGCGTTGCGTGAAGCTTCAGTGCTTGGATCGCGCACATGTGGCAAGCGGTTGCAAGAAAAGACGTATCAGAGCTCGGGTAGCGCTGTTAAGCTGCGTGGCTGGTGAGCCAGAGGTACCGGGTTCGATTCCACGCGGTGTCCGTCCTTTCTGTCGGGTGAGCGGGCGACGCGAGATGCCATATAGCATCAGCAGCTGGGCTCATCGCTAAGTCATTTATGAAGATGACGGATAAGGTGTATCAGGTACCAAACGAGACTCGTTTCGTTCATGCTCGCCAACCAAATGAACTTCGTTGTTTGGAACACAGCATGACACGGGAACGAGCTTGCTGTTCTTTGTGCGGTTGGTCCTCGCTATCAGTTGTTAACGGAGTTTCCGCGCATATCGGTTTGCAACCAACTGTCGACAGTGAAGAGCTGTCAAGAAAAACCGCTCGGGCAATTAAATATCCAGCGTCCTCTTCGATTGTGCCGCTGATTTGCTTTGCAATTATGAAACTGGTTTGCAATGGATAAAGTTCTAGCCCAGCAAAACCTTGGATTCCAAAAAATGGCGAAAAGTTTTATACATGTTCGCTGTTGTCCCATTTTTCATACCGCTGACTGGAGACAGTGATCATGAACCGAACGGAAAAGTTGGGAACCAACTGGATCATTCACCTTTCTTAAAATTAGAGGCCATGTTTCCGCGATAGACGAAATGGTCCGGGAAGTAAATGAAGTTCAAAGTAAATATTATCAAGGGTGGTTATATAAATGACCGATATGACTGCATGCATGCTATGGTGAACAAAGTTATATGTAGATAATAAAATGCAGGTAATGATGGAGACAGC
This sequence comes from Pollicipes pollicipes, assembly GCF_011947565.3. Taxonomy (NCBI): domain Eukaryota; kingdom Metazoa; phylum Arthropoda; class Thecostraca; order Pollicipedomorpha; family Pollicipedidae; genus Pollicipes; species Pollicipes pollicipes. The sequence goes on from NW_023596909.1 coordinate 6,901, forward strand.
TGATTAATGTAGCGATAGTAATTATTGACGCGTTTGCATGGATTACACGGCAAACTAATTTAAGTTCAGTTGTATGTAACGCGTTGCTTCATTTTGGACGTAAAGCCCAAATATGGTGTGTAATTCTGCGTTCAAGTGAATCTTTGAGCCGTCGATACTGAACGTTCTCAAGCGTCTTGAATGCGGAGAGGTATTTCTGCAAGAACCACAGTGCAAGCTAAGCGAATAAAAGGGTTCTTGTCGTCAGCGGACATTCACCAAGAGACAGCTATTGCAAAAATTCACTCAACACTCTGTATCTGTCTCGGAAATGTCCTTTCGGAAGCACTGCTAAAGGGCAGGCCAACTCGGGCAATATGACAGTGCTCAAAGTGTGCGGGTGTGCCGTACCAAAAAAGCGAGGTGAGGATCGCAACAGCACTTTTCTGTGCACTGTCTCTTGCCTTGTGATTCTCTAAGTCTTCCAAAACCCTCTGCGTGTAAATAAGTGCAAATGGGTTGCAGCCACTCGATTAATATTGCGGAGGCCGGAGCAGGCGTTACGATATTCGGTGACTCTTAGCGGCATCTGTGACGTCACTGGCGTGGCTGATGTCGACTCGACGTTACTGACACCGACCACGACTATCCATGGTGCTACAAATTGTGTAAGGCAGGACCACTTCAGCCTCCCAGACGGTCACGGTTAGGGGCTAGAAGACCCCAGGCGCTGCTGGGTTTATGGCGTTGTGTGCTGTGCATTTATATTCGAATCATGCCATTTATTGGCGTTCGGCCACTCGAAACTCTGTCAGAATAACATCTCCCGTACAGCCACGACAGTCTCTGTCCGCGGTCGGCGTGCACCTAATCTGACGGTCCCGACTTCAACGGTCTTTTTGACATTACACACTATACAAGACAATCAGGAAATGTATGCATTACGCTGGGCAGCGGATGGCAACCTTGCACACAGCCGCACAATTGTGTGGCCGTATGTTGCACGCTTCTGTCTCAGCCAGATTATCTTGGTTCCTTTCTACTTCAACTCCCAGTCGCCAGATGCCCAGCCACACGCCTGCACAACTCCGTCCGCCGCGCGGAGGACCTGCGGCAGGAGCACGCGACCACCACTAATTCAGTCGGCGGCCGGCCGGCGAACGGGCGCGGCTGTTTGCACCGACTAAATTATTGAATCTGTAGTAGATCACGTCTTGGGTTATTATGACCAAAGAATTGGGAGACACAAATTTTGTGGTGGAGATGGGTGACCACAAAATGGGCTTCATGCATGGGCCATTTTTACACCTCTATCTTGCTCGGTTTAGTCGATAGCATTTTGTATTCGGGATCGGTTTTGAAGAGAACTTGGTGTTAGTTGCCTCCCGATCGATTACTGACGTCACTTGGAATCGACCAGTGGTAGGATGTTGGGCGGTTTATAGACAATACACGCGCATACAGCGTGCGTTTTTAAGACTTAATCCTTAACTTTTAAGTGGATAGATTGCTGGGACTAGGATTCACACTAAGCAGGGCTTGTTGCGTGAGCCCTGACACCTTCCATCTGATCGTGAAAGTCTAGGTTAACGACCGAATTTGATGGCGAAATTTTAGCATGCCGCAATGCTCGGCACAGTCCGTCTTATCCTCCGACCTTACCTGACCTTCAGCGCAGCTGCTGTGCCCGGCCGCGGCCCACATCTGTCAACAGCAAACAGCGAGCGCCGAAGGCGACTCCAACGCACCCAGCCACGCGTGGGTGGATCGGAAGGCAGGCTGTCTTACCAACTAAGCTATCGGAACGGGCTTTCTCATGGATTTGTTTGCCCGGACTGCTGAGGGCTGACATCAACCGTGAAAAACGCCGAAAGAAACGCCGTACCCGTGGCTGGCACGAGCGCACGCAGGCCACCGTGCGCATTCACGCATGCTTTCACCAGTGCGATTGTCCGTTCGTTGCCGAGCCTAAATGTGCCGAGTTCGTTTCATTGTGATTCCTGGTTGCCGAACGTCTCCCATGTTAAATTCATGGGTCACGTTTGCACGTACTACGGGCAGCGTTGATGATATGACACTGGGAAGCGTATTATTACTTTAACAAATAGATGTGCGTCGTCTTGTTGCTACGTTTTGCACATTAGATGCTAAAGGGCTCTCGGCCACCCAAAGCCATATACGGGCAGTAAAGTAGAAGGTCATTAGCTTCGAGGAAAACAGAATACTGACTTGAAACTTGCTATGTGTGTGCATAATTATCGTCCCCATCATGCACTTAGCAGTTTGTACATTTTTTAGTTTCTTTTTTGAACATGGAGCTCATTATTGGCTCATGACGCCCGTGATGTCCTATTTTCTTTCTATGTAGTGTTTTCGTCATCTAACGATATTTTCAGCATTATTTTTTGGGCTGTCGGTGGGATTGAGAAATCTGTGGCTGTTCGGTATGTAAAACTATCAGTTGAGTGCTGGAGTTCAGTGTTCATGATTGGTTTCATTCATTCATTTATTCCCAAGCATTATTTTAACGAGACCTTTTGCGGAACACAGTTACAAACTGGATGGTGGCACGAAATCAGTATGGATTGAAGAACCATCGAACCAAGAGGAGTTTACATGGTCCTGGATGAGCGACCATTGTACTACCCACACATGTTCCGCAGTCCCAGCGCAGTAATGAACGATATGCACACGCACAACCAGGATGAATTTGATGCATGCAATGCATGAAGATTATGACTTTAAATAGAGGCTGCCAACAAAACACTTTTATTTGGGGAAAATAAACATGCCAGCCAGGGGCACGAATTTGGCGCGGACAGGAACCGCTTGATAAGAGTCGCTGTGGCAAGCTTGACGTTTTTTATCCATTAAAATTCTACATTAAAGCTTTCAAAAAAATCAGTCCGTTTCCTCAGGAAAAACGCACAGCCCAAAAATGAACGTCATTCAACGATCAAGGAAATGTCGAACTAGCGTGACAAAAACGGATTTGCTATGTTCTTATAGGCCGTCCGGGGCGTACTTAATTTTCCGGCTGGTACTCCATCCACGATATAGTGCCATTTGCAACGCTACCGCGCAACGATGCCTGCGGCCATTTTTACCAGTGCCCTTTCTACCGATTGTGCGGAGTTAATCTTGCGAAACTCAACCGCGTGATTAATGTATGCCGATTGGGGCGACCAATTTAACTCGGGTGATCATCGTTCCAAAGCCCATGCGTCCAACCTGCGTCGGTTTAATGGAGCCACTTGCTCGGCGAACTTAATGGTTATCTCCGGCGAACTGGGCCGGGCTCATTAGTGGCTCGACTACATTTGATTCGGAAGTGTTTGCCGGTCGCGGCGAGGAGGCGTGCGGTTTGCGGTGCCACACCACGAGCCGACAGGTGTGCGCCCCTCCCCGTTCTGGCGACCATGAACACGGGCAGATGTGGTGCGCGCGAATGGGAAAAACCACATTAGGAAATAGTCTTATCTGACGGGTACGTCGTCATGTGATTCTGGTAGTTCGCCGATTGGGAATAGGATTGAACTGCGATGAATGCAAAACGTCATCTGGGAACTGAACACGAGCAAACCCGTCATACAAATCGGCGGCCGCGAGCGGGCGGATGTCGCCTCTTAGTACCGGGACGAAACAAGCTGGATCTCTCCTCAAATTGGGCGACGTGAGCCGACGGGCGCTGGCAAAATCAGCTCTTCCAGCGGGGTGTGTCCAAACTAGCCTGGTTGGTTGAGTCGGTCATTGACTTCGCCCACTTCGCTAGTTCCTTGAACGAACGTAGCACCCTTGAGACGGGGGTACGACCTTTGGATGGGCGACCGGCTCCGGACGGCTTCGGCAACCGTGCCTCACTCCCAGTCTCAAGCTGCACGTGGGGCTGCCTTGAACTACTGTCAGATTCCCATCTGAATGGGGCGGGGAGAGGAACTGAAGGATGGGAGGGGAGACCTAACGCCCTCTCCCCCGCACGCGGCCCCCGCCAGTTCAACGCCCCCCCCCCCCCCCCCCCCCCGCTCCCCCGCCAGTCAACGGACACTACCACAAGCCGCTCAGGCGTCGTCTCCCCTGAGGCTGTCCGCTGCCCGTACTCCTGCTCCACCGGGGGCAAGGCCGTGGCGGCGCCTCCTCGGCCCGCGGGCCGGGAGCTCCACGGAAGCAGCTCCACAGAACACACGGCGCCGCCGTCACAGTCGGCGGCGACCCTCGGGTGGCCGTGCGGCTGGCACCGCGCGCCGTGGTACCGTGCGTTTCATAGGTTCATTGTGGTGCGCGGCTGGCTGTTCGGTGCGGCGTGCCGCCCCGCCAGCGCCGCGTACGGCGCGGGACTCGGGCTCGCTCGCGCGCCGCCCCAGTCGCCGGCCGCGCGCGGTGGGGAACGGCGCGCGGCGTGTGAAGGTGCGGACGGGCAGACGTCGGCGCGCGCTGTGAGCTCGAGCCGGGAGCGTCCCGCGTCATGGAGGCCTTTTGTGTGGGGCCCGACCATACCAATCGGATTTTCGACGGTTATCTGTACAAGGTGGGTGGTCCGCGGTCGGCGGCGGCTCCCCTGCCGGCACCCCGGCTCGGTTTGGCCCCGTGCGGTTTCGTCCCCGGACTGGTCGTACTGCAGGGAACGGTTGTAAGCATGTGCTGGGGTCGGTGCAGGGACCCGCGCCCGGTGTGCTGTGAAGAGGCCAGCATTCTGCGGTCCACCCTTTTCCCCTTGCAAATTTGGACGGCTCAAATGTGTCCTGCAAACTTGTCCGCTTCTACACAAACAGCGAGCGTTTCGTGCCGGATTCACTTTGTCCGCCAGGAACCATTGTTCATGCGCGGTGTTACTAGTTAACTGGCTAATAGCCTCTTGGAAGTCGGAACTGAAATGATCACAAAAGCTTTGTCGCTGGCACGCAACCGACAAAGCACCAGCAGGACCCTCGTTGAGTTCTTTCAAACTCTTGTAGGCATTTCCGTCGTCGGTGCGGGACGACCGTGTTGCGGTTACAGTACACCTCAGGGTTTCGTCGCAGGCCAGAGAGCGTATCAAGTCGCACCGCAATTGGTGGATTGCGTGTTGGTGCTGCGCTGGCAGATGATGATTACACGACGTGGAAGACAGCTTTTACCGCCAGGCTGGGTTGCGGTGTAATCCCCATTTATACAGCGCAGTGCCTTTCAAGTTTTGATAATCATCCCTGTCGTTGAACGCTAGAACGCATCAGTTGGTCGATCAAAGCTCTCTTTGTTGGTTGGAATTTGAGTTGATGACGTTAATTCCCTGTGGCGGGGCGCCGGCGTCAAGGGCATAATGCTCGTACATGCTGCCGGACCGATTGCAGGGACCATCAAGCCAGAGGTGCCACAAGAGTTCACTTCGTGCGTTGAGTACAGGAGGTCTATTTATACGGGACAATGCAGTCACACGACAAAAATGCAAGGTCTGTCGAAATCCGGTATTTCCGCTTCGCGATTTCCCGGAAAATTGTAACGGGCACCAGAGGCAGCTGTGGTCCGTGACAGCACTCACCCGTTTTCCTTCGGGCTGGGAACGCCTCTGCGTCAGTTTTGCCTGTGGGCACGGTTCGGCCGTAGCCCGTGCCTGGGCGCGCCCCTGCCCACATCACCCATCGCGCTGTGCGTGCGTGCCAGCGGAGGCCCAAACCCACTCGCCCCCTGCAAACTCCCGTCGTAACCGGCGGCCATCTTATCCTGCCATCAGTACGCTGCCGCGCCGTCTTGTCGACTGCCAAACTTCCGCGTAGCTATCACTCAGAGGAAGTGCGCTCGTCGAGAGTGGGTCCGGCTGCCCGGGAGAGAGGGCCGCTCCGGGGAGAGAGGGCCGGAGCTGCGCCGCGCGTCGGCTTTGTCCGGACGCGCCCGCAGGAACTGCCGCGCTGACGAAATCGGAGCGCGGCCTGTCGAGCGGCTGGTTGCCGTGTAAACTGACACGGCGGCTTGCGGAGATGCACCGTTAGATAGACGTGGGGCCGGACGTGCTAGCGCTTGTCCTTGGTCCGGGATGCCGCGATCGCGGCGCGGCGACGGCTCCGACGCGTCTCGGCGCTCCGTGGCAGCGAGTCGCATGACTCGTTGAACTCGGCTTGGGGTTCTGCTGACTCCTATTAGAATTCATTCGACGTGGGTCAAGATTCTACCGATGCGGCTCGGGTTTGCGGTTCACGATTCACCCGCTGCGGTTCAGGTTCAGGTGACGCGGCCCAGGATCGTCCGACGGGCTCGAGCCCGGCGCGCGCTGGGCCGTGCCGGCCCGTCGGGAGGATGCGCTGTGTCGTGGCCGCCGCCGCCCGGATCTGCGTGAACAAGGAAGCGCTCGCCGTTCAGATCCGGCCAGATCAGCTCGCTGATGGGCGATGACGAGTCTGGGATCCGGCGCCAGCGTCAGAGGCCGCTCCGTCAACACAACGGGTCCGCTGTTCCATTCCGGCGCTTTCACGCAGCGTGCTCGGCCATGCGTGCGTGGCCCTTCCGCTTTCGTCACCGGCAGCCAGCGCAATGGCACACGGAATTGTGCTGGGCGCTCCTGCCTCCACCGGGTGTTTCTGCGGCGGCCGCAGCTGTCTTGAACTGACGCATTCATTGTCGTGACATGCAAAAAGCGGGACAGGCATTGGGCAAGATACAGACAACCATCTAAACCCTTTGTGTTTTTGGAGTTATGCGGCGTCGGTTATCTTCTCGTCTTACCCGTCGTATTTGCATGCTAATAGACATATTTTTAATCGTCGCTGTAAAGCCAGCTGAATGTTTATGATTAGGAGAGAGCTGACTAGTAGAGCATGCGTATTATTGTGAACCTAGATAGGCGGATTATTTGGAGCTTTCTCTCTGCGTCTCTCCCTTTGTCATATTTATTCCTGCTTTGTGGCTGGGCCGGGATTTATGCTGACTCGGTCCCACTCTCACCGGGCTTTCTGGTGGAGAGGATGCCGATCAACGGCCCCGAAACGGCATGCCAGTCAGCAGGCTCGACAAAAGCCACAACGCCGGCGATAATTTTGTGTTGACACGGCTGAACCGCGCGATGAACCGGAACGACGAGGCGGGGCACGCCCCGTCAGAGGAGGGCCCGGGCCTAGCCTCGCCCCAGGACGGGCTCAAGCCTCGCCCTAGGACGGGCCCGAGCCTCGCGCCCCGCCGCAGGACGGGCCCGGGCCTCACTCGGCCGCCGCGGGGTCGCTGACACGAGGCGGGATGCATCACCTGGCGCCGCTCGACGGCCGAGAGCAAGGCGCCCGTTGGATGGCGGCCGGGCTCGCATTGTTCCCACGTCAGGACCGACAGCAGACCGTGTCTAGTCCTGCGCGCCGCGGTGGCATTTGCGCTGCACGGCGCTGCTTCCCGTCAGCGAGTGACACAGAACTCGCTCAAAGTTCAGCAACAACGCGTCCTGCCGATCTGCACCGCTCCTGCAATCTTGCAGCACTCGACAGGGGCGGGCCCAGGCCCGCCGGTGGGAGGTGCGCCACGCGCCTGTTGGGCGTGCGAACTCCTGCGTAAACAGCGCAGAGTCAACACCATTCCGTTCGCGGCGAAAGATAAACCGTGCGCCCGCGGACGTGAGAGGCCCGGTGCGCGGCGCCGCTCACGTTCAGAAACGGAAGCTCGGCGTCCGTGGCGCGGTGTGGGCTCGGCGGCGATCCCGGCGCGTCTCCGGCCGCGGCCGATCGCGGCGCTCTCACGGTGGGCGGCGGTGCGTGGCGCGGTGCCGTTGTTCGGGAGCAGCGCTCGCGGCTGGTTGGCGACGGTACAGTTGTACGCGCGCGCGGCGGCGCCGCAACAGCTGACGCGCACGATGACGTCACTGGTTCCGGACCGGAGCCGCTCCGCCCGGCCTGCACCCGGAAGGATCTGGATCGGCCGGCCCGGACGGATCTGGACCTGCGGCGGATGGAGGCGCAGCGGGAGGCTCTCTCTCTCCCCGGATGATCGGCGAGCTGGTTTGATTGGTCCTGTCACGCCGGGCAAAGCCACCGGCTCAGTCGCTGCCGAAGCGTGATGAGACGTAGGCAGATCAAAGCAGATCAAAGGTGAACTTTGAGAGCAAAACATCGATGAGACGCACTGGTGTGTTGAAGTCGTTGGCACCGGAGCACGATGAAAATGAATGATATTTTCGCACACAGCACCGAACTCGGTTCAATTTCCAACAATGTCATGTTAAGCTCTGGCCGTGGGCCTCATACAGAGCACATGTCTCTGGTCGCGCAGCCAACAACGGTGACTCTTCTGGGAAGCGTCTGCCGTGTGGTGGACGCGCTCCGTTCAGCTTGAAGCTCTACCCCGTGGTGACCGCCGTTCAGGTCTCCCTCCAACGATGACTACCACGACACCGCGTGGGAGGGAGACCTGATTGGTGCTCGGAATCTCCCTATATCTCTTGGTCCGGGCCATCGTCCCGGCAGACTCGCCGTGCGGTTGTCGCGTGTGTGACCGTGTGCGCGCCGGCGTGCACAGCGTGTACGCACGCGCGCGTGCACGGCCGGCGCGGGCGGCCGGCTGGCGCACTCCCATCCACGCAGCTGGTCGATGCTGTGCTTTTGTTGATCGCTTTGCCCATCGATCCTGTTCCGTCAGGCTGGATGTCGATCTGTGGCGTTTGAATACGGCTGGAAAGCGGGGAGGCTGATGTGCAGCGCTGGCGAATGCTGACGCAACTCGCTGGACTTAATGTTTGATTATTGGGTTGCTTTTCATTGCCATTTGAGTGATGAGGATGGTGTATGTATGCTGTCCTAAAAGCATGTGCAAGCCATTAATTATTTTAAAAGGAGTGTCGTCCTATCGTGGTTTCGTTTAATTCTGCTGTAAGCGTCTTTCCTCGGTCGGTTTATTGCGGAAGGAGTTTGTGATTATAGCCCAAGAGCCACGCCAGCCGGAGAACTTTCTTCAAAATGCGATTAATTCCATGTCTCATAGTGTAATATTGCGCGGGAACAACGTCCCGGAGATGCCATCCTCGCAGACGTCCGCAGAAGTTTGCCGCCTCGGTTTCAAGGCAGGGTCAAACTTTTCCAATATTCTTTTATTCAGAAATACTTGGGCGACGTTGCGTTGTAATTTAATGTCCCTGCTTCGCTGTTCGTTCCTTGCATGGTGCGATCATGGGTCAGCGGCCATTTTCGTAAACTTTTCGTAGGCTCGAGTACTTTGCTTCATGAACTTTGATCGTGGCGGCTTCCAACAGGTTACTGCTCACCCATCCCATCATGGAAGGGACGTGTCTATCGCCGGCCCCAGAACACCACATTTGCCGTCGCTCGGGTGCAGTGACTCCAAACTTCCGGCTCGCTGGCATGGGGCCAGCTTGTTTGAAAATCATCTGCCGTAATTCTGCATTTTTTTCGCGAACAACGTTTCCCCGCGCTCCAAAAACCATGACGTTTAATCCCCGGGCAAGCGTCCTCTGGAGTATTTTTGGCTGATTGGGACGAAGCTGCGAACAATACCGAATGCAGGCGGACTCGGGGAGGTCGTGCTTCTCGCGAGTGCGGCTACTCTGACTTGTAAGCGTAGCCGTCTTTTCGACACGCTGAGGAGCACTGCCACAGTTCGTCACGCGCTCACCGCGGCCTTTCATTGCGCCGGCCCGGGCGCACCGCACCGCCGACGTGCCTGTGAATTTGGGGGCTTCGCATTCCCTGTGGGCCGCGATCTACTCTGTAAATCGGCCCCAGATATTGGCCGTCATGTAGCGTGTCGCCGGCGGCAAATCTCCATTACCTGCAACACTGTATCGACCGGCTCGCGAATAGCCAATTACGTCGGCCGTGGTCCGCGTGATAACGTTTGTATAATGCCTGTATTCAGAGCCGCGTACGCGGTCATCGGCGCAGCAATGGCTTATGACGTCATAAAGCCGTTCCCGGATATGATTTGGCGGCGCATCCGAGTGCGCGGGCGCGAGATGGGCCCCGAGTGGGCCGCCGCGATCCCGCCCGAACGATTATGCCGGGAAGTGGGTTGTTTACCATGTGAATCTGGTGTAGCTGGTAATGATATGCTCGTCAGTTTGACTGCCTTGGCCCTCGACCCCGCCAGCTCGTTTGAGAGCTTTCTACTCCGGCAAGAGCGGTTCCCTGTTGTGCTGGGAACACGCTTCTTGCTGCAAGCGGTCTGGCGGACGGCGCCATGCTCCGGCGAACGCCAAGTGACTGACGTTTTCAGAAGGCACTGTTTGCGTCTTGCGTTGCCGCCGGGTCAGGGGCGGCGTCAGAACGCTCGCGGGGGAGGCCCGCTGCCCGTGAAGCCGGACCGCACTCGGTGTTCGGTTTTATCGGGCTGGCCTCGCGACCATCCTGCGCGCCACGGCGCGCTGCTGTGGGGAAGCCAGGCGTCGGTGCGTGTGTTACCGCCGGCGGCGACCGCGTGGTAAATACTGCGGTCGGCGCCGTTAGCCGCCTGCGGCCGGCTCCGGCCTGGGCTCGTCTTGCCCGCAGCCGGTCCGGCTCGACGGAAGGAAGGACCCGGCGTCCGCGAGCGGCAACGTCCGGTCCGGGTCGGTGGAGGAAGGACCTGGCGGCCGCGGGCGCCTGCGACCGGCCCTGCTCGGCGGCGGAGGGACCCGGGGTCCGCGAGCGCCGGCGACCGGTCCCGTTCGGTGGAGGAAGGACCCGGGGTCCGCGAGCGGCAACGTCCGGTCCGGGTCGGTGGAGGAAGGACCTGGCGGCGGCCGGTCCTGCTCGGCGGCGGAGGGACCCGGGGTCCGCGGGCGCCGGCGGCTGATCCTCAGCGGACGGAAGGACCCGGCGCCCGCGAGCGCCGGCCGACCGGTCTAGCTCGGCGGAGGAGGGACCCAGGGTCCGCGGGGCGCCGGCGACCGGTCCTACTCGTGGCGGAAGGACCCGGCGCCCGCGAGCGCCGGCGACCAGTCCTACTCGGTGGCGGAAGGACCCGGATTCCGCGGGCGCCGGCCATGTCCGCCCGGTCCGCCGCGGACGTCCGCAGTCCGCTCGCCAGCGGCGCCGGCGCGCCTCGAACCGCGCGGACTGAGCGCACTGTTTCGACGACTGTGCAGTAACGGTGGCGGCGTCAAGTGCCGCTAGGCGCCGCCACGCGGAACGAACCAGACCTGCGCTGGCGACGCCCGGAGTGGCGCCCATCGCGGCGCAGCCGTCGGCTTTTTGTCGGCCCGTTTATTGTGACAAATTGCGCGGTGAGGTGTCATGTTTGTGAGGCGATAATTGACCGGCGCGGTGAACCGCCGTGGAGGGGGAGGGGAGGGGACTCACCCGAGCACGCAGCCGCCGACCGATGACGCTGGGAGTTGCGGGACTTTTGGCGACGGCGGCGGCACCACTGGCTGCTTTGGTTGGAAATGGCCGTGCGGTGCGGCTGGTGAGAGGGCTTGTCGTTTCGATTTTGTGTCAGTGCCGCATTAAAACGCCACAATGGCAAAACACTGCATACAGATCGTATCACGAATGCCAGCTCGGAATGAGTGGAAAATATTGGGTTGTAGTCCCTCATCATGCATTTAAACTCATTCATGCAACCGCAAGCACGAAAACACGCACGGAAACACACAAACACGCGCACGCACGCAACGCGCGGCAACACGCACATACCCAGTGCACGGCTCCTTTCACGGCGTGACGTACGCATCCCTTACGTCGCTCTCTGCCACGACCTGAAGAGCATTCCACCGATGATTGTTTGGGCAGAATGGGCACAGGGGCTTTGTGACGGCTGACAGCGGAGAGGCCGGGCGCCGCGGGCGGTTCCGCGAGCCCCGAGAGCGTCGCCGGGCCTTTTGTCCGGACGTCATCCGCCGCCGTCCGAGGGCTCCGAGGGCGCCGGCCCGGTGGAGGGCCTTCTCGCCGCGACCGCGTGTCTTATCTGCGCGGGCCGGGCGGTGATGGGCTGCGGGCAGCCGGCCGGCCGGCCGCTGCTGAGGCTGCAGCGCGCGCCTCCCCTGACCCGCATTCCAGGGCCCGGCGCGGCGCTGCAACGCGTTTGAGAACCGCTGGCGCCGCGGTGAAAGTGGCCGCGGCGACCCTCCGGAGTCGCCGGTGAAGGGTCGCGGAAGCGCGCCGGTCGGGATGAGGTCCCAGCGGCAGATGTCACCGCACTGAGACGCCGAGAGGCGCGGCTGGCAACCGCGGGCGCTACGTCGATGCCTGCCGCGCCGGCCAGCCTGCCAGCAGAGCGCGGACGGGGAGGGTCCGCGTCGCGGCCCGGCGTCGTCCCGCGTGGCGTCCTGGTCAGCCGCGCTCGCAGATGTCGGCTCTGGCGCGACGCGGGTCTCCGATGGGCCATTTTGACAGCGGCTTCTGGTCGTGAGTGATGAATGATGTTCGTGAAGGATGATCATCACCCCAGATTATTTATTGGAGAAACTGAAACTGAACTCCGTTTATCGCTTGGTGAGGTGTCTCCTGTTCGAAATTCTCTCCAGACGCGCTCACCCAGAATGATGTCTTTGGTCTCTTTTCTTGCCGACGTTTCAAAGTAGTTTGAATCCGTTTTCTACCGCCCGTGTGCGGTCCTACTACCACGTGCGGTACTACGTGCGCGGTACTGCATGTACAGGTACTTCCAGTGTGGTACTACATGTAGTTGCTATTAGTGCGGTATTACCAGTGTGGTTCCACTAGTGCGGTGTTACATGCGCGGTACCTTAAGTGCGGTACTACTAGTGCGGCACTACATGAGTCGGCTGTGGGATCGCATCGTTCTCCGCGCATCAGTCACGGCTGCTTTGTACTGCCGTCGGAAGCCAGAATAAATCAGGGGCAAAATAACGGCAGTAATGCCTGCCAGGGAGCGGCAAGCTCAGAGGCGGCGCCAGGGACTTCTGTCGTGGGGCTTGCAGGTGAGGTGCGCGTTGTCCGGCGTCTCACCGCGACCGAAAATCGGTTGGGAGGAGTTGGGAACGGGGGTCATATGCCGCACCAACTGTGCTCGAGGGACGAACAGGCCTCTGGGTCCCGCCCCGAGCTCTGGGTGGGCGTACGACAGTGCCGGCAGATTTTTATGGATGGCGATTCGTGCCTCATGAACGCTCGTGCACCGCGTGCTTTGTCACGAGGCCCTGTTTGTCATCGTGATGTGGTGTATCTCTGCACCGCTTGGCGCGGCGCAATGGCTGCAGAGTAGCTGCCTGCTGTATCGGTGATCGCCGTGCCTGCCCGACGCTGGGAGCTTGCTCGAGCATCTCGGGGAGAGGAGACCAACGGTGGGACGAACGCCGGCCGCTCCTCGCCCGAACGCCGGCTGGGGAAGGCCGGCCACCGCAGGAGCTCGCGCGTACATGGGATTCATTAGCTCAGCCTCACGTCCAAAAGCTGAGCTTTTCCACCTGACAGCCGGAGTGCACAGGCAGACGTTACTTACAGTACGCCAGTCGTACATTACGCGCCATTGTAGCCGCGCTGGCCGCCGCAGCCGTCTTTTGGAAAGCCTGCGGCGCCAATGAATAGATCAAAGCACGCCGCGCATTCGTTCGGTGGAGCAGCTTGACCTCTGACCCGCGGCGGCCAGCAGTAATCCCTCTTGTTTGTGTTTGTCTGTCGCGAAAGGAATGAGGCCCGAGGTGAGGCGTGAAATGCGTGCCGACCCGGCGTGCTGGAGGGCCAGCCAGCGCCTGGATTACGCCGTGCGCCGGTGTCATTACGACCGGCGTCCGCTTGCCGTTACGGACCATGAATACCCGTAATTTAGCTCAATGACAGGCCTAAGTGAAGTGTAGCTGACGGCCGGGCTAAAATGACGGTACATACGCATGAAATCGGCCTGGTCGTACCATTGAAATGCAATAACATAATTCGATTTTTTGTAATGACGGTCATATTTCTCGGACGTTGGGTGCTCACGAAAATGTCGTTTGAAGGGAGTGTAGGGAATTATGAATAATAAAGATAAACATCAGGATTTAATGGGCGATATATTGTATGACCCGTTAAGATATTGATCACCATTGAAGTATGCGTCTGTACTTCTTTGAACGAGTCGGTACTCAGCATTCACATATGTGTGAAATAGTCGTTTCAACAGTATCTACCGCCTCTCCCTCTCTCTTCCGTCCCTGTGCCACTTTCACCTCATAATGCTCGCTTTATCATCATGTCGCATCTACCTTTTGATTCATTCATTGTCCCAGTCCCAGATTCGATACAACCGTATGTACCGCTATATCCGCCCGCGAGCCGGAACGGATGTCAGCGTTTTCTGTCATTGTCCGCCCTCCCTGGCACACATCCAGACGCGCAGGAACAGTGCGTCCCGTGCCGAACAGTGGACTGCGTGTAGACCGGTCGAAAAATCCGCAAGTCCGCAGGTCCGTCCGTGAACAAGTAGGCAAGTATCGGGTAATTGATTGATGCATTCGCAATGTTGGTACAGACATTTGTAAACAGACTGAGAGGCGAATATTTGCACATACCAACTATTGCGCATTTTGCCGCGCGCGGACTCGCAGGCATATCATGCATATTCATGCGGGGATTGGGCCCAGCGAGCAGACTGACAAATGCCAGGAAAACTCACAAACATGCAAGGAAAAGGAGACGACGCAATGCGAGGCAACACAGGGATCACAGTACACAAGACAGACCGATCAGAAATATGACCAGCGACCAGACAACGTATGCCGAGCAGATCGACGGGCGACGCGTCGGCACGGCGCGCGGAGACGGAGCTCGAGTGGACCGATTCGTTCCGGTCGAGCCGCGGCGGCGGCGGCGGTACCGTTGTGTGCTAGCGGTCCGCTCGCCGCCACGCCGGAATCGCACGCGGCCCGGCCTGGCCCAGCTGCGACGGCCTGCTCCGGAGCCGGGATGTCGGGGAAATGGGGCCGGCCCGCCGGCGCCGCCCGCGGCCCGGCCCGGCCCGGCCCCGGCCCGGCTCGGCTTCGGCTCGGCTCGGCTCGGCTCGGCTCGGCTCGGCCCGGCTCGGCTCGGCTCGGCTCGGCTCGGCTCGGCCCGGCTCGGCTCGGCTCGGCTCGGCTCGGCTCGGCTCGGGCTCGGCCCGGCTCGCTCGGCTCGGTCCGGCCGGCTCGGCTCGGCCGGTAGGGGGCGGGTGGGGGGCGACGGAGCGCAGGGCGGCGGCGGTCGCGGCTGCTGCGGATCGAGGGGACAGTGTTGACAGGGCCAGCCACGATGCGAGACATGTCGGTTTCCTGGCGCCGGTTATGGAGTGGGACCAGTGTCTGGGGACATGCGGGGGGGGGGGGGGGGGGGGGGGGCTGAGGGCGGTAGATGTTCCGCTCGTGTTTTTAGATTAGGCCTTCTTCAGTTTTTGTTGTAAAATGTACACTTCTCGCGCGTCCCTATTAAAGCACTGCTATGAATCAGATCACTCCCCAATCTCCAGAACGTTTCCAACTGCCAGAACGTTCTCCGTTGCCCATGCTCTGGAAAACGGTTACTGTACGGTGGCGTTAATTGGAATGTGGTTGGGATGCAGTACGATTTAAGCATTCAGTTGTAGTCTTTGGTCATAATTTTGTTTTAAGTTCACTGCTAATCTTTAATTTCTTCGCAAGTGGGAGACGGTTGGGCATATCTATTTTCGACACTTGACAGCAGGGACGGTGGGTTGAAGCCACCTGGTGGTCATAACCTTAAATAACCATTGTTTTAACCCGGCTTACGGTAATTAGCGAAAGCTGCTTAGTCGTCAAAGGGTTGCCAGCTGCTTTAATTAATGTGCACTCCCACTACAATCGAAAATAATCCGTTTCTGGGCAATTTGGATTCTTTGCACGACGCTTTAGATATCGCAGAGTCTCATATTTTTTTTCAAATGCGGGCCAACGTGTCACATGCTTATCTTCTTTATAAGTTCATCTTGAAAGGAGTTCGGTTGCTGCTGCTGAAAGGATGCATGTGACGTGCAACATGTATTTTTCTGAAACAGCAGTCGGGCTGTACAACCATGGAGGATTTCTAGCACTCTGCCGATGTGCCTTGGGAGGGCAAAGTCCGGGACAGTGGACATACAAATATAAGTCAAAGAATTATAATACTTGATATATGTGAATATGCTTTTCGTTTCTCAGTTCTTCTCGCCTAGTTCCACCCGCCAAGCCCGTAGCAAAGTCACGTCACGCCCATCATGGTCCATGTACCCGCCTATTGAGATGGGTCATAGGGCTTCATGCTGCGTCCTTCTTTGTCCTTCATCTTCGCATTTTTTTATCTCGAAAGTCCAGAGGTTCAAGCCACGTAAAGCTGGTTATGACCGTTTTGGACTTATTGAAACTAGTGGCATGGTCGTGACGTGCAGAAAGCAGTGTCTTGCGAACCCCGGTGGACAGCCCAAGCGGCAAATATATTGTAATGGGTGGCAATCTTTTTCAGTTTGGCGCAAAAATTCGTTGAGCTGAAAGTTTTGGTGCCCCGAATTTCGGTACAAGACCAGCTGTTATCCCATACATTGTGTTGCGTCTAAGCCTTAGCCGCCCAGCTACCAAGCGAGCCTCGAACACGTTTTCATAGATTGAAGGTTCCGAATATTATAGGCAAGATGTGTGCGATACGATGCGATGTCTCGACGCACACGAGATCGAACATATGTAGTCTTTAAACGTTTTTTGTATCATTCCATCATCATTTGCATATGAAACCACTAATCTTCTGTGCAATTTCAGGTTAGTGAAAGGGCTTCAACTTATCAATTTTGGTCTGTGTGGGACCGGCGTATTTGTGCGAGCGGTCTGCAGCTTCATGAAGAGTTATCCTGCGGGCCAAAGTTAGTGCGAACTCTACTGAGGGAAAGCCAACCGTTGATGATTATGTTAAAAAATGATGTTTACTCGTGCTGGTACCTGCTTCGTTCTTTGTTATGTTGACTTCTTTTAAGCTAGCGTATTTGCATCGCGTGACATTATGACTGGAACTGACAACAAACATGGCGCGCCATTCTCTACGCCTTGCCTCGACACCGAGCATTTCATGTGTTGACAACAAGGTGCGATGCGCGCGCGAAACAGCCGCTAATTCCTGCGATGGTACGTGTTATCGGAACTAAGTTCTTGCAGTATGCTGAAAGCAGGGCCGTACAATTGGTGCTTCCTTTGTACCGCCTGCCGTTTCCGTTTCCATCATTTATGGCTGATGACGTGGTGGATCGATGCCTGTGCCGAGGAGCTTGGAGCGGGCCGTTGCCGCTGTGTGAGAGATTGAGCGAACCAAAGGTATCATCCGGAGAAATGGCTGCTTGAATGAGGGACTCGACTGGAGAGGCCTGTTTTGAGGAACTCATTGGGGGAGGATGGCAGAGAAGCTGCTGCAGTGACCTTTGTGCTGATGTAACCGCTGCCGTCTGCCTTCGCCATCAGGTGTAGCAACCGAGGCTCCAGCAGCTAGCTGGCAGATGATGTTTATGTTTCCTTTTAAATCCGATTTGCACGACCACATTTACATCATTGACATTCGTTGCGCCTCGTCTTGTCACGCTCGACTTCACTCTCCATCCAAGCTGCTCCAGTAAAGCTGGTGCACATTTCGTGTCCTCCCTATTTTTACTTGGACCCCTCCCCGGGGGCTGGTCGCCTCTCCCCCACCCCAGACCCGTCGTGGCAGCGCGGCAGCTGTGCTCATTGCTCACGCTGTCCCCCTCCAATTCACGTTCACTCTGGTGGCGATTGTTCATCAGCGCAGGTACAGCAGCGCGCTAGAGTGGCGAGCCTCATATTACCAGGAACTCGGATCAGTCTATTAAACGGCCCGTTGCCTAGCAACGCGATCGATTGGACGTGCGTGATGCTCTGTAATAAACACACGTTGCCCTGTTCGATGCGGAAGCTCGGTGCTGTCGGGTCCGGATCGTTCATGCAGTGCACATTGCGACGTGCCACTGGTGACCGCGCATGCGTGGACATGTGCGCGCGCACGCAAACTCGTGCCCAAAAGGCAGTGCTTGACGGACGCAAGTTTAATATGCAACGTTGAAAACTTGTCGTAAATTGGAGACAAGCATGTTCAGCCGCGTCGTTGGCCTGACGAAAAGAGTTACCAAAACCTCACAGGTCTATCAAACTCCGTGAATTATGCGGTCTTGTCCCACGTTGAATTATGCAGATGTTCATTTGTATGTAAATGCCATCAGTTATCATTCGCGTAGTTCTTGCTGTGATAATGGCAGCTACAATACTTTAGCCTGCCAACGTGGAGTAAACAAGAGACGATCCGGTGGTGGTAGAGGCCGGGCCAGACCGAGCCCATGCGCGCTGAAGGCCGGCAAATCCGTGCTGAAAACGCAGCACGACGCGGCCGCCGTTTCGTCGTCTAGCGTTTGTAAGGCTAGGATTCTGTATCGGCTCCATCTGAAACGATCACACGCCCCGTGTCACTGCGAGGTGGAGAGGAGCGGAAATTGTATTTTTGCAATCAGCAATATTTTACCACGCGCGCCGCAATGCTGTTTGTATGTTAAGGAAACCGTCGCTTCTAAGCATTCCCATTATCCAGGGGCCCAAGCCACTCTGGGAATATCGATTTTGACCGCAATTACGGGCCTGTGAAGCGCCGATGGCAGTCCTTGAGAACGTGACGCCCAGGAAATGGATATAATTCGTGAGTTACGCAACGCCAGCACCGCATGTCGTGTCTTCAAAAGAACGAAACGGATTTCGAAGCGTTATTGATGACGGCGCTCGCCGCAGGACGTCACGCGCAGTGCGCGTCACAGCCCGACTCAGGCCACATTGTGATCGGTTGAGAAACGCAGCTGAGAAGGGAACCATCCGGCGCGGCGGCCGCAGCAGCCTCCCCCCCGCCCGGCGCAGCAGCAGGAGGCATGCCGCAGAACCGCCCAGTCATCCCGGCGTTTGCAAGACGTGCTCTCGTTCCGACGCCGCTATTGTCAGCGGCGTCGCACCTGTTCGGCGCTCCGCTGCGGGCGATGCCATGTTTGCCGGCAGTCACATTTTTCATAGCGTGCGGATGATGTGCCGGCGGGCCTGGCATTCATTGGCGTCCTGCTGCTCACGGAAGCGTCGCTCGGGCCGGTCGGCAGCCGGGCGCCGTGGCGTTCGCGGGCTCGTGACCGTACAGTTATGTGTGGCTGCATTGACTGCCAGGTTCGCTCTAATGCGGCATGCGCATGACGTCATGCAAATGCATGAGGCTATTGCTCGACAGCATCACGTCGTTAGCGAACAAAAGACGACATGATGAAATATAACGGCTACTGCTCTACACAAACATCCAACTACACTCCTATTCAGGCGATTCGATGGTGCATGACAATTGGCACGGGGGCGTCGGCAAGTGTGCGTCCATTTCGCGGTGACAATTACTGATCGATCTGCCAAACCAGTATTCACCACACACAAGACGACGGACTGTGTGATGTCCAAGCTGCGATGCACAGTCGACGGCCTCCGCAGTACCTGCGTAACGCGCAACCAAGCAGCAAAACGCAGCATCGCTTCAGCACAACTCCTCCACGTTCAGACCCGAAGCGCTATTTGCTGTGGTGTACGTGAAGTGTTTGCCCGTGTGGACACTTGACCCTCACAGGTGCGTCACAGAGTATCGAGGTCAAGCACCTGTGTCGCAGCGGCGTCTGCGGCAGCGCCGACGAGGCCGTCGCGCCGCCGCGCGAAGCCCACCTGTGAGAAGGGGTTCATGCTCGCCGCCGCCTGACCTGCTTCGGCGCTGCTTGCTCGAGCTCTCCCGGCTGAGGAGAGCGATTGCGTCATGCGTCGTCGGGCATGAGTCCCGAGAAGTGTCCTCATGACTCGGGCGAGGTTCTGTGAAGGGTACTGGCGGCGATCCTACAGAGTCGTACCGCAGCGGACTGGGTGGTGCGCCGCCGGTCCGACCACCCCTGTGCGCGGCCCGCGGCCCGGCCGCTGAGATCACGCTGCTGCTTGTTGGACACGCTGCGGCCCCCGCTCCAGTGTGGGAAGCTTGTCGATCTCCCTGGCTTTCCCTGACCTCGGCGATTAACTCCGATAAACAATCTTTGAGCGGCAAACAAATAAGTGGACAAGTATTCGCTCTGGTGAAAAATATGTCCGAAGGATGACTTTAATTCGCAGTGATAGACTCGTCCAGAGCCTCACAAAGAACGCCGAGGGACAGCATTACGCAACGGCTCAGCCGTTACGGCGTCAGAAGAAGCCCAACGTGTTCCAATAAATATGCATATGAGGGAAACGCGCTGGGGTGGAAATACCGACAACCACATCGGGCAAGGGTTTGTGATAATCCTGATGCCTGCACTAGTGCGCGGCGCGTGATGGGAGTGGTGGTGTGGTACACTAGTGGTACCCGGTGAGAGTGGTGCCCGTTTGAGTCGTGCCCGCTGGGAGCAGTCGGATTAGTGCCCGGCGCGAATGGCTGTGTGGCTCGCCGGAATCAACTACAAAGCAGGTCTGATGTCAGTTCAAACGGATATTTGAAGACCAATGAGCATAAGCTGTCTGGTGCCTTCAATGTTTGCGATCTTGCGTGTTTTATTTGCCTATATGATGACACGCCGTAGGAGAAGAATTAGTTTCGCAATATTTCTGAAATCACAATGGATGCTATATCTCTGCATACAAGCCGTTAGCATTACCGTCGCAACATGCCGGCTGGTGGGAAAATACGCCGGATGGGTCTGAGACCTCAAACGAGCCAATAAAGACCACAATCCAAGCTCCAAGCCCAAGCAACTCTTCTCGGGATCATGTCATGTATCTGCTCTAGGAGGCCGTACATTGTTTATTTCACTTGTCAGCCAGACTGTGCTGGTGGCCATAAACATCGCCTATAACGATGAATCTCGCTGAGGTATGGTCACTGTGCATTGCTGGTATTACTTTGGGACGCTCTTTTGCATGCGGTGGTTTGGAAAGATCAGGAAGTAATAGCGCAATTGGGCAACCCGTCTTGCAAATAGATGTGTCGAGAGCAAACAGGTTATGCATCGATTCCGCCGGGCTCGTAGCTTTGCAACAGTACAGCACGACACTGAGGGGCGTTTCTGCGCCTCTTTCCTGTAGGCATCTGCTCGCAATGGTAAAAGAGATCAGGGTATGCACGAACGGGACCATGCTATTACTGGAAGTGATGAGAAATATTGATCAATGGGTCTCCTGAAAGTAGAACAAGTGTAAATCAGCTATCAGAAAGTAATCTGTTTTTGTGTCGTTTTTTCGTGAGCGGGGATGGGGCACCGGATCGATCCATTAGGTCCGTATCTAGGCAACAGAGCGGCCTGTGACGCAGGCCATTGTAAGGATCCTGAGCCAAGTTATAATGGAAGGTTTTCTGACGAGCAAATATGCAATATGCCGCGTTCTTTATGAACGTCGTGGAAAAGCTGCCTGCCAACATCATTCGATTGTCGAGCCAGGTCAGCTTGTTATGTTTCCAAAGTGGTTGCCGTCGTTGCAGGCACGTCTATGGGAACATGTGGCGCGATGTCGTAAGAACTCAGCGTGACTTGAGGCTCATCGCGGCCATTGGGTCGATGCTTGCTGTGGTGTATGTCCCCCTAAGCTCGCCGTGCTTCGTGTCTTGAGTGGTGACGATTTCCTGCGGCGCCGTTCGGCTGCCGGCGCAGGGAAGCTGGGTCGTCCGTTTCTGGGCTTTCCACGTCCAAAGGTCAGCAGCGGCGCCCGCGGGAGCTGAGAACACAGGCGTATAGAACTCTCCCGAAGTTTGGGAGCTGGCCGCTACGAGTCTCCCCACCCCTTGCACCAGCGTGGACACTCGCCTTTGATTTGATGCAATAAGAGTTACTGCCCTTACCCCACCAAGACCTGGTGCTGGATCCGCCCCTGCCCGCAGCACAATGGAGACAACACTCACTGCACCGTCGCTGCGAGCCGCCTGTTCCCACAGCTGACTATTGTGACGTCACCAGATGGCTGCATTCCACAGCTGGCTGCCCGCGCGAACCGTGATCGGCGCGTCGGCGACGAACGATGCGCTAAACGGCTACCAGTTCAAACATGGCTGTACGCTTTCGGACACAAGTATTTGTGTAGTAAGCACAACTCGGTAGATTGCGTAGCATCCCAAAAATGTCCGTGTGTGCGTAAAATCACGGTTTTGATCCCAATGAGATAAGGTTTCTTCGACCTCAAAATTTCTCCAGGAGAGTTTCTACCGACATGAGAAGTGTTCTCAAGACGTAGGAAAACTACAGCAGGAAAACTGGAAAACCGAGGTAGGAAAACGGCACCAAGGGACGGGTGGTCGGATTTTTCTGCTGGAAACAGGTGGTTTGATTCTTCGACTAGAGACAGGTGGTTTGATTCTTCTGCTAGAGACGAGTGGCTTGATTCTTCTGCCAGATTCTGCTAGAGACAGATGGTTTGTCGTATAGATGCTTGCAAACGTCCATTCCAGGACGTCCATTTTGTGTAGGGTTTTGTGGTAAGAAGCCTGGGTCCGTTCGGCGGGTATGGGTGAGAAAAAGAGGGATCATGGCCTCGTGCCCCCCCCCCCCCACACCCTCTGGATCCGCCTCTGCGAGCGAGGTGAATGAATGGAGAAAAAGGGTAAATAGAGGAGGAAAGGATAAATTGCCCTTCCCTCGAGACAAGATATATTCTCTCTATTTCTCCCTGGTGCTCAGTTCGCTCCATCTTGAACTTTTGCCGTCGGATTACATTACACGTTTTTTACGCGATCGTGCCTCCGCCCGGGAATATTCCCAAAATCCTGAGACGCAGGGACGTAGAAATTCTAGCAAAGGGAGAGAGAGACAACTTTCTTTTCAAGGCAACTCCCTACATGCGTTTCCACAGAGTAAATGCCAAAATACCACGAAAAGTGGGGAAGGGAGGGATCCCCGCCCTCCTTCGTCTTATGGCAATATCGAAGGAATGTCGCGGTGGAATGCGCTCGAGGAAAACTGACCACAACCCGACAGATATACGCGTCCAGTATTAGCCGTGACGATTGGATGACGTAAGCGCTGGGAACAGGGGCAGGCACGCTCCATCTTCGGAGAAACTAACATTAATCCCCTGGAGTTGCGCGGAAAGAAACCAGGTAAAAATCGCGTCTACCCCTGAAAACTTCTCGCAGAACACGGTCAGGATTGGCGCTGTGCTCTGGCCGGGTCGCAGCTCCCCATCGGCTCGGACGGCGTAGAGCTCCCACGCCGCCGTTGCCCGGTACGGGACGCTCTTAGGTCGGCCGGCCGGACGTGAGGCGTTTCAGTAATTCTCGCGGCGGTGGCAGCGTCGCACCGTCAGCACGGGCTCAGAGCCGGAGTCGGCCGCCCGTCCCGCCGAATCGGGTCGCGCGTGGCGGGGGCGCGTGACGCACCGCGCGAGGCGCCCTCACACCTGCCGACCCGAATCCGCCGATAGAGCCCATGGCCGTTGGCTCGGCTGTGCCGCTGTTGCCGCGGCGTGTGTACCGAAGCCGGGCATGTGTTCGGCGCTCGCCCGACACAAAAGGTCAGCCTTGACCCACTTGGCCGCCCCGTGTGCGCTCTCAGCAGTCTCTGCAACGCACGCGCACGACCGGAGCCAAAGCGGCGACGACCCCGGATCTCTTGGCGGTCAAAAATTACCGCCAGGCTGCCCGGATGCGACCTTTCCTGACCCGGGAGTGACCTTCCACCCGCGAGCCGCAGCCCCAGCGTCCGCTGGGCCACCGACGCCTCACCAGCCGGGCCGGCGGCCGGCTGTCACGCATCAGCACGGGACGCCGCCGCTCTGCATGCTACCGTTGCGCCGTTTTCGTCGACAACATGGCGGCTCGGTTTCAATCCGCTTTCGTTTTTCCCTCTCGGCCGGTCCAGAGTGGTATCGGGCGGTATTGGGGTCGAGCACATCCAGCACGTAAAATGCGTCAAGCCTGGATGGATGGCATTCTTATCACGGACGCGTATGGAACTTTCGTTTATGGGCTGCCGCGCGAGTGTTTTACCGCTGCTGTGCGGGCCTTTATGGCTGTTATTCGTGATTAATGCGCTGCAGTGATAACTGACGTCACGTCAATTGTCTTTCAGATTCCATTGTCCGTCTTTCTCATTCAGCCGCGAGTCATTATCCGTGCGTTACTGTAGTGGCGGAACCTCACTGCATGTTTGCCGTTAAGTCCGCTTGTTTCGGGCGGATAACACGCGTGGAAGAGCCACGCGACTGCATTGGAGCAGCCGTCCAGTCGGTTTATCGTCGCTCCTCCATTAGGCGGCCAAATACATTCAGCGATGGTTTCGCTTAGTTTCGCTTGTCAGCCCGATCGCTTTGTGCATCGCTCAGAGCTGTCCGAATCAGCGCGGCGCCGCACACGGTCTGCGTGCTTGCCGGTAGTCGGACGGCCGTATTTGTCGACGTTTGTATGGAAGGCGTTGCGAGCTTATTGTCCATTCCAGGCCGAATGCTGTCGTTTATTTTATTGGAAAAACATTTCATCGCGGAGAACGCTTGTCCAGAATGTTCGGAGCGCTTTCTCCCCTCCTCAGTCGTCGGGCATCTCTGTTCGCCTCCCTCTTTTCTGTCTGTTTCGTTATTCTTTTTATCTCTCCGTCCCTCCCCTCGTTCATTTTTTGTGCGTTTTATGCAGCCATTGTACGGTGGTAAATTCTGATCCCCTACATTTCTTCCGATCTACTGAAAGTGACGTCGTAAATCGGGGATTGCATTGTGACTAAGTGCACATTCCCGTCGTGCCCGTCTGGGCTTTTCTTTGTGTCGGTCCTGTCTATGTCGCTGTTTTCCAGCTGTTAGACTTGCTGTTGTAGCGCCAAAACCAGCAGCGTTGCAGCGCCTTCCAGATATGAGAAATCCGCACGGACATACGTGAAGCTAGTGGCAGTGAATCCCGTAGCAAAGCGGGCGAGCGGTTCTACAGTTCCTCTCATTACAGCACTGTATGATCGATATCAGTTTTTTCATAGAGTGAGGCGATGTCGTCTTGCCTCTCCCCTCCCTAATCCATCGTCGCCACCTGCAGCTGATCTCATGTAATCACCTCGCACCTAAACCGGATGTCGTCTCGCTGCGACGCTTTAAAGCGTTAAATTTGTCCTTTTGCCAAATAATCGAATAGCAAGATACAAAGTGTTTGACAAGAAAGCAGCTTAAGTGTTAACCCTGATTTCCTACCAACGTTCGATCCGAATGTCCTCGTGTCTCCACGACTCAGAATAACCCATCATATGTCGCGTTGCAGAAAGTGCGTACGCATAATCTTCCACGTCGGCTGCGACCGGTCTAATTTGTGTAAAAGCCTTCCTTTTGAGTCGCACTCGGCTGGAATCCAAATCACATGCTGATTTGATTTCACGCCGTGATTCGCGTGATTTCGACGCGGCGCTTTGAGCGGTGATGGATCGCGTTCGGTGTGAGTCTCCAGCACGGATCGCGGTCCGTGTGAGTTTCCAGTGCCCGTCGCAGTCGGTGTGAGTCTCCATTGCCGATCGCGGTCGGTGTGAGTCTCCAGCACAGATCGCGGTCGGTGTGAGTCTCCAATACCGACCGCGTTCGGTGTAAGTCTCCAGCACGGATCGCGGTCCGTGTGAGTCTCCAGTGCCGATTGCGGTCGGCGTGAGTCTCCAGCACAGATCGCGTTCGGTGTGAGTCTCCAGCACGGATCGCGGTCCGTGTGAGTCTCCAGCACATATTGCGTTCGGTGTGAGTCTCCAGCACGGATCGCGGTCCGTGTGAGTCTCCAATACCGATCGCGGTCGGTATGAGTCTCCAGCACAGATCGCGGTCGGCGTGAGCCTCCGGTGGCTCGTAGGCGGCGCATCCTCTGACGTGGCCATCTGCGGAGTCGGGAGCCGGCCGTCCTATCACGGCAGCCGTGCACCTGTCGTCCACGTGGAACGCGTGCGGCGTGTGGCGCGGTACCGGTGGGACGTGCGGCCGCCGGTACGACACGCGGAGCTCTGCTCGGACGCGGCTGACGTGGCGATTGTCGGCGGCAGCTGACCAATCATCGTGGGCTGGGAGGCTGCGCTAATAACCATTAGAGGTGAAAGATTTGGGTCATAGCTGCCACCGTCACTAACAACAGACAGCAGGCTGTGTGAGGGTGACGTCTCGTTTTGTCTCACGCAGAGCAAAGAGACGCTTCATTATGCTACACATAATCCAAACCAGAACTGGGCTTTAACGAATCACAAGCGAGTTGCATGTAATGGAAATGCGGTGATTTAGAGCGGCTGTAAATTTGCTCGTTGAATAATGGATGAAGTTCACTCCGCTCTCATTGCCCAATCCTGTGGAGCCTAGCGGCTGCTGACGGAAGCGTATTGTTTTTTTTTTTCAGACGCCTGATTCGTTCGACCTGTCGCTGAACATCCCGCTGGACCAAGAGTGCCGCATGTCCGAGCAGGTAAACGAGCCCCCGGACGCGCCTCGCCCGCGCACAGCCAGTGGCCAGGCAGCGCTCGCCAATGCTGATTAATCAAATTCACCTTTCAGTGGCACTCGCCAATGCAATTTTTGACTGGGTTGTCGCCCTCTAGAACCTCTCATTTTCCGTCTTAACCGCTTTATTTCGCTCAAACGTTGGACGGAGTCGTTTCGACGGTGTCTTGTTCTCCGGAGACTCGTCCTTCTGACAGCATGCAGCCGCCTAGGGCCATTCGATGACTGCTAGTGTCGTTACATGCCGCCGCCCCCCGGGCTTAGTAAATGACTACCGGAAAGCGGGGCATGATAGAAGGCCCCCGCAGCTGGTCGCCCCGGCTCACCGCCACGCCGGTGACAACAGAAGGGAGGAGATAGGGACCAACTGTCCCACCATTTATCGCCGATCGGCTGTGTGGCATGACGCCACATTTCCTTGATTGTCCGTCACCCGCGAGCGCCATCTTGGTTTGTCCTCAGCTGAAGCCGTCAGTGTGACCCGGGCCACATCCTCCTGTTGCGCCATCGGCGCTGTTTGTTGCATGCCTTGTTATCGACGCGTAATAGACCGTTGTAAGCGTGCCCGTGCATCGCAGCCTGTAATAAATCAGGCACGGCCGCGGCGCCGGAGGTCAAGAGAGCACACAACCCGCCATCACGGGCCGACCCAGCGGGCGGGGCCCCCGATCCGACTGTGAGGGGTCGTATCGCCGAGATTGTCGGCTATATTAGCCAGCTGGATCAAAACACGCCCGAGCATTCTGCCATCTTTCTGGCAGCTGCTAAACTGAAGCGCCTTTTGTTTTCGACGTTTTTTATTGCTGTCCTTTCCTCGCTGTTTGACGCTTCGCGTGTTTTTAACGACGCCGTCCGCTCCGGAATATGCGCATTTGTGATGACTAAGTCTCATTCAGTGTAATTTGCTGGAGTTGAATTTAGACCGAATTCCTGTCGCATTTCCCTGCTTTCAAATGACGATGTAACTTCTAAATGTGCTCTACACGAGTGGTATCATTCTGGCCGGTAGCCTGAATTGTCATTTGCCAGCCAGTGTGAGCGCATGAATTAATAATGTCCGGATAATCCCGTTTAAGGGGTCCTACCCACTCGGTTGCTCGGCTCACGGCTCTCCAGTTTTGGACCCGTTACGGCTATCGTGTCAGGTTCCAACATGCTATGGTAATCCGCCGGTGTTTCATCGGGCCTATTCCTTTCCCTTTGGTGGCCCGGCCAAGCAGTCAGTTGAGAGTGACCGCGTCCGCTGTGCTGCGCCGTATGCAGCGGGGGCGCGCGGCCCGGCCGTTCCGAGGCCGTTTTTGGACTTCCGCGACCGGCTGACGTCGGCTCCCGCGACGAACCGATGTCCTGGCGAGCGCGCAACTTCCGGGAGTGAATCAGCGACAAATCAGCGCAGATGCTCCCCGCCGAACTTGTAGCTGCGCCCTCGAGAGCATTGTATTCGTGACTGCTCCATCTCCATTCACTACAGCGCTGCGGGCGTGGCGTTACATCACCGTCTGCACGGACATCGACGTGCATGGAGAGGGCAACACAAGACAAGTGCGGCCAAAAGATCAGACGAGGTGGAGGCCATCACTAGGCACAGACAGAGCACCAGACGGGCGGAGGCTATCCCTAGGCACGGGCAGAAGACCAGACGGGTAGAGGCTATCCCTAATCACGGGCAGAAGACTCCGTGAGGGGCAGAGGCTATCCCCAGGCACGAGCAGAAGACCAGACGGGTAGAGGCTATCCCTAGTCACGGGCAGAAGACCAGACGGGTAGAGGCTATCCCTAATCACGGGCAGAAGACCCCGTGAGGGGCAGAGGCTATCCCCAGGCACGAGCAGAAGACCAGACGGGTAGAGGCTATCCCTAGTCACGGGCAGAAGACCAGAGGGGTAGAGGCTATCCCTAGTCACGGGCAGAAGACCCCGTGAGGGGCAGAGGCTATCCCCAGGCACGAGCAGAAGACCAGACGGGAAGAGGCTATCCCTAGTCACTGGCAGAAGACCAGGTGGGTGGAGGCCATCCCTAGGCACGGGCAGAAGACCAGAGGGGTAGAGGCTATCCCTAGTCACGGGCAGAAGACCCCGTGAGGGGCAGAGGCTATCCCCAGGCACGAGCAGGAGACCAGACGGGTAGAGGCTATCCCTAGTCACTGGCAGAAGACCAGGTGGGTGGAGGCCATCCCTAGGCACGGGCAGAAGACCCCCCAGGCACGGGCAGAAGACCAGACGGAGAAGGGGACCACTGAGGAGGCTAGGGCATGACCGCGACCGGCGAGACTCCCGGTCTTGCCGGGGTCTGCCTCCTCGTACTGCTCCTGGTCCGATGCTGCGCTGATTCAGAGTCGCCGCGGTTATGCCCTGTTAGCTCCGTGGGCTCTCCTCGACGACGTCTATTGACATCCCATTGGGCCGGCGCCCGGCGACTGAATCGACGCAGAAATCGTGAAGAGGCCGCTCGAGGCCGTGTAACGTGATTTCGATAAGTTTCTGTCGAGTCTGCTGAGCTGCCCAGTTTGTGTGCGGGATGGATGGGGGGGGGGGGGGCGGCTCCGCCGGGTGGGCGGGCCTGATTCTGGCCGGTTTGGCGCAGCGTTCTGGCGTGGTTTTCAGAGCTCAGTGGCGGATGACACATCAAACGCCGCGCCGAATTTCAGACATTTCCAGCGGGTGCCAGTGGTCCGGAACGTCCTGGTGTGCCAGCACTGCGGAGCGGAATGCTCCTCCGCGCCCGCTGCCCCGATTAAGACCCGCCAAGCATGCTGTCGGTTCATCGGACCCTTTCGCCAGCACGCCGAACATATGAACATGTGAACATGTGAACTGAAGGGAAGAGGTGAATGAACATCACAGGTGGGACGGTCAGGCTCGTCCTTCGAAGTCCATTCTCTGTGCATAGACATACGGCTCATAATACGTTTCGCGGAAATGGAAAGGGTCATGACCCCGCGTTCCGCCCCCAGGTCCTACGTTTATATTATATGATGTTCTACCAGGGCGATAAAAGCTGTTGGGTTCCCGCAACCTTCATCCGTTGTTCACCGATGGATATCGCGTCAATTTCCAGTTGTGCGTCGCGGGCTCAAATGCCTTGCAGTTCAACTGCATTACCTTGATTAGTTTCCCAGGCCCCCTTAACTTGAAGCGGTCCCCATTACAGCCAGCGGGAGGTGATCACGATGGATTTGCCGACAGTGAGACCCCCCTAAGTGGTGCTGGGTGGCGGACGGAGCGCCGCTGTGCCGGGAAGGTGCGCCATTTTCCGGTCACGCTCCCTCCTTCAGCCGAGATGGCTTCCACCTCGGCTCTCAAAACATTTCAAACTTGGCGAAAACTCGGAGCTCCGCAATATTTATGGAAATGCTACACCTGCACTTTTGTTGGACTGCAATATTAAATGTTGCCCCTGCGGCCATGACTCCGTGGGGAAATTCACTGAGTAAAACAGAAGTCAGAAACTGAGCTGGCGTCGTGACGCACTGCCCCCCTAACACAAACATAAGCATCGCATCAGAGCAGCAGCGAACGGACGGCCAGAGCTGGGCATCCATTGCTGTGATGCGCTGGCCACCAGATATTACAAAATACAGCAACACTGTACTGTGCGTGATGCAAATGTTCAAGCGTGCGCTGAAATTCAAAGTACGTTTTTCCGTATAAGTTGTACGGTTTTTCAAACAAGCTTGTCACGAGGCATAACCTGTGCAACCACTGATTCAAACGCTGCCAGGTATGTTGCGTTTGATCTATTTTTGAGCACAGTTTGCGCTGGATTCTTCTATGGACTGGGGTTTTTCGATTTCATTCTTTGTTCATTTCGGTGCAGATGTCTTGATGCTTAAGAGTTTCATCTGGAGAATGTATCGTCTATTTTGCTGACAATTTTTAAACCAGAATAGACACATTACCAACTTTAACTAATGCATGCATATATATATATATATATATATATATATATATATATATATATATATATATATGATAAGAATGATACAGGCCGTTTCACTCTTGCGCAAATGTTACCAGATGTCAGCGAGTTCAGCTATCAAACTTTTGCAATGCATCACACGAAATCGCTTGCATCCTTGCACTGATTCATGGAATGCTCGCCGATGCTCCACAAGGATACTGCCTCGAACATGGAAACTTCTGACAGTTTGATCTTTTGACATGGCGCTAAACTTCCCGGAAAGTTAACCTGCAATATCTTTGTAAGTAAAATCGTTTGGCGTCTTGACTTTGAGAGCTCGCCGGAGGGCTTTATTCGTGCCACCCTGGCCTAGGCGCCTTCAGTGTGGCGTCAGCAAAGAGACACGTGATGACGTAGCAAGATCAATAAGATGTCTCCCATGCTGGGTTTTTGGGTCGACTACGGAACTGTTTACTTCTGTGTCGTCCCTAACTGATCTTTGTTGATGTCGCGGTGAGAAGGTATGAAATGCCACCCCGCTGGTGTGTTTAAGAAGTGAGTAAATTAAGCAGGGCGCAGGCGCGCAGCATAATTGTCCCGTGAACTGCTAAACGAATCGCTGTATGTAAACGTTTTGGTGTCGTCGTGTTACCTCGCCAGCCTGCGCGCCTCAAAGCGTGATCATCATCAGCAACATCGCCATCATCACCAGAAGTGATCGATTGCGAGACATAAACATTTTCTTCAGGTAACAGGTGCAGTTCCAGCTCGGTTTAAGCAGGTCTGTGCTGGACGACTCCGTCTTCTCAACAGTTCTGCGAAGTGTGCTACTCGTTCGTCATGCCCCGGCCGCGCAGCGTGCTTTTGACAGTTTGTTCAACTGCAGGCGTACCTGGCCGCCGGTGCGCCGGAAACGTACCATTTCCAGCCACGTGGGAAGTCATGCGTGCGTGCGTGCGTGCGTGCGTGCGTGCGTGCGTGCGTGCGTGCGTGCGTGTGTGTGTGTGTGTGTGTGTGTGGTGTGTGTGTGTGTGTGTGTGTGTGTGTGTGTGTGGTGTGTGCGCGTGTGCGTGTGCGTGTGCGTGTGCGTGTGCGTGTGCGTGTGCGTGTGCGTGTGCGTGTGGGTGTGGGTGTGGTGTGGGTGTGGGTGTGGGTGTGGGTGTGGGTGTGGTGTGGGTGTGGGTGTGGGTGTGGGTGTGGGTGTGGGTGTGGGTGCGTGCGTGCGTGCGTGCGTGCGTGGATGCGCTTGTGTAGATGCGCGTGTGTGTTGGGGAAGGCAAGGGGCAAGAGGGTGATCCACAGTCTGACTTATCTTTGACTTGCTTTCTCGTGCTGGTACCAGGGTCCACCTAGTAGTCATAAGTCAGACTTACTTTCCTTTGCTGGCACCAGGGTTCACCTAGTAGTCGATATCCGTTGAGGCTGAAATACTGATACGAAGGGATGGAGTAAAGACGATAGGAAAATCAAAGTCTCTAACGTGCGCATGCACGTGACTATTGCTGGCAGAACAGCTGCAGTGTCGAAAAGACTGAAAAGCTGAAATTTGTGCGTGCCGACGCTGGGATAAGTTCGCAGTCAGTCCTGTGCTCGTCCTTTGGATGCAGTCAGTGACCCTGATGCGTCAGTTTGCCTTCCACCATGTACCCTGGTCTGCTACTCTGCTCCTGCCAATGCACTACTCCTGAATCCTTTTTGAAGCCTCCGTGGTGCTTTGCGATATCTTCCTCTGGTCGTGTACTGGCTGTTTTTGCGTCCGTTGGCTGCAATCGCAGCCATGGCGTGGCTCCCGCTGCCGGCTGCATCAGTTTCTTTTTGCGTGCGTTGCATCAAGCTGCCTATTGACGGTTTTTCTTACCTTCGGGTCTACTTACGCCCAGTGCGTCATCTTCGTGGATAATGCCACCAATAAAACACTGCCTTGGTGAGGCCTTTGTGTCGTTAATTCCAGCAACTCGCTCGGGCTTTAACGACCATAGTTGTGCCCGCTTCTTTTCCCATGCTCTCTGCCAAGAAACGAACAGCCGCTGTTTCTTTGTTAGGTTGTACCGTTTCGGGCTGAAGGAGGTAATTCTGTGCGGGCAAAATATTTGAACATCGAACCCGGCTCGAAGAATGTGCTTTGCGTGCGTGGTCGAACAGTGCACTGCAGGCCAGCTGACCTTTGTGATCGGCGATTACCCCGGACGTGACCACGGTTCGCTCCCGGCGAACCGACGGCCTGTGATAGATACCCCGTCAGTCAGCGGTCTGCCGCCCACGCCCGCGACTCAAACAGCCGTGCCATCGCCACCTGGCCTGTTCACCGCCGACATCACTAACACTCCCGAAGTTCACCTCCTCGGCGTCGCACCTGCGCCGCGACGTCTCGGTCCAGCGGGCGGTGGCTGGGCTCTGATTGGGCCGCTCTGGTGCCCCGGGCGCCGTTCAGCTGACGCGGCGTCGGCTGGTCGTCCCGAGGGAGCCCCCGGCAGGCGGCTCCGGCCGAGTTGTGACCGCCATCGCCCGAGGCGCCGGGCCGCGACGGCCCCCTGGCCGCAAATACGCGCCGCGGAGACCGTCTCATCGGCAATTAGCGGGCGGATTTGCTAACAGGTGGGGCGGGCTCGTGCTGCGAGCCCGACAGATTGGCGGCCGGTTAGAACGTCGCCCGGGGCGTCCCCGCCCCGTCCCTGGGGCGGGAGTGGGGCAGGCCGACGGTGGCGGCGGCGGCGGGCGCGCGGCGGTGGATCCGACGCGCTGGGCCCGGCGTGCCGTGAATCTGTCGGACGATGGGAGGTCATCGTTCGACGGTCGATGGGTGGGCCAGCCGGCGGGCATTGTCCATTGATCATGCACGCGCGCGCGCGGCGCCGGTGTGTGGCAATGTCCCCCGGCGCTACCGCGGCTGCCCGCTGACACGGCCGTCCTCGCCCGCAGACGTATCAGACGCCCAGCCTCGGCGACGAAGAGTTTGACCTGCCGCCGCTGCTGTCGGAGGGCGCCGGCCAGCAGAACAACATGTACCCCACCATGGAGGTGAGGTCGACGGCACGCGGCGAGGTCCCAAGGGAGTGGTGGGTGCTGTGTTCCTCATGCGTCTGTCTGTCCATCCAGATGTATGAATGTGAACAGCTGCGTCATCACATATTCATTTTGGCGTGCTGTTTTTGAACTGGCGCATGGACGACACGTAAATGCCAAATGAGGAAATTTTACTACTGCATGACAGAAACATATCTTCAAGAGTTGCCTTCTCGTTGCGTTTTTGAACTGGCGGATGGACGGCATGTGAAAACCGCGCGGGCAAAGTGACCAGTGCATAACGATGCAATGTCCAAGACTTCCGTTCTCATTGCTGGTTTGATTTGCATAAACACCGCCCGCCCGCCCTCATTTTGCCCCTACTTTGTCCCCGACGCACGTGACTTGTCCGCTTAGCGCCTGTGGCCGAGAGCGGAGTGCCTAGCTCACTTTGGGTGGTAACGGCTTTGTCGGGTCACGTGCCACCGTGCAGCGACCTGCTGATCCTTGCACCCATTTGTGGAGGTGGTTGTGCAAACGTGAGGAGCTGGTGGACGATTAGGATATCCTGACAACGGAGTGATGCGCCCCAGTTCTCCGTGAAGTAATGCGCTATTTACTCTCGAGGATGAAGGGATTCATATGCTGCGACCGGCGTCGTTTATTTCGTAACGGGGTTAATCGGTCCGTTTTCATTCGGACGGGCCATTGTGGAGCAATACTCGGCCGCTGTTTTCCCGATGTGCTCCGCGCGCACATCGCTCAAATAATTGTTCTCAGACATGGCAGCGTTGTCGGCTGTTAAATTTTACGGCGACCCTAAGCTAATCAGCCGGTTATAAATGAGCTGGGGTGTGTGTTGAGTGGGGGGGGGGGGGGGAGGGGAGGGGACCGAGTGCGGTTTGCTGCGGTGTCGGGCGGTTGTGTTTGACTACAGTTGGGATACAGATGCAGTTGCGTTTATCAGGCACCTCCATTCGATGAGTCTTATGGCGACCACGTCAACACATGAAAGATAATGCAGGATGCAGTTCATGGTTCAGCCACTCTGGACGCATTTGAACCTCATACGAGAAAAGTAATTATGATTTCCACCCACGATGAAAAAGCCGAGATGGCGCGGGAAATTAGCAACGCAGGATCACATCCCCTGAAACCCCGCTCTATGAACAGGGCGGAGCGAGACGCTGTCTTACTTCCGATATCAGGCCATTCCAAGTGCGCGCGGCGCGGTAGAGAAAACTACGAAGGGCGAATTTTGTTCGTATTCTGGGTGGCGGCAGCCCAGTGGTGGCGAGCGGTGGTGGCTGTTTCTTATGGCATGGCTTGGGGTCGATCGGTACCACTCGACTGGCTGCCATTGCAATAACAGTTGATTGGTCTTTGATCTGATACCATCCTCATTGCGACATATTGTGCTGGTGAAGGGCTATCCGTTTGAGCATCTCTCATGCAATGTATCGTTTGAAAAGTCGTCCCGTTTGGAAACAGTTCGGGAAGCTATGGCTGTTGTCCGTTTGTTATTCATTAGGGTTTCTTGAGGTTTTTACCGTCCCAGAGGTCCTTGAACAAGATTCCGTTCCCTTCTAGTGAGCTGACAATGGCTGTTCTTGGAAGGTCTCTTTTTGCTGGCGGCCCTACGAGGTATTAGCGTGTAATCCGAGACAGGAATGTACATGATAAGTCGTTTAATGTTATCCTTGAATGTTGGATTGAACATACTTCTGGTTGCAAGTTTTTCCTGGCTGTTTTTTC
The DNA here is from genome assembly GCF_011947565.3 of Pollicipes pollicipes. Taxonomy (NCBI): domain Eukaryota; kingdom Metazoa; phylum Arthropoda; class Thecostraca; order Pollicipedomorpha; family Pollicipedidae; genus Pollicipes; species Pollicipes pollicipes. The sequence goes on from NW_023596909.1 coordinate 41,822, forward strand.
TTGACCTCCTTCTTGCTGATCTCTGCATCCTCTTGTTGATTTTAGTTTGTTGTGCTGTTTGCCCATTCGTTTGGTTACATTTTCGCAATTAAAAGGCGCCTTCTGCTTCAAGGAGAGATAAGTCCATTATAGTGCATGCCCGTTCAAAAACTTCGACCTTTGAAGTGGAAGGCGGTGGTAAAGGTGGTAAAAACGGGATGAAGAACTCCAGAGAGAAGTACATGTAGTGCATGCCCATTCAGAAACTTTGATCTTTGGAGTTCTTCATCCCGTTTTTACCACCTCGTCCCTTAAGTTTCATGTTTGGTTTTCAAAATTGTTTGGAATCCATCTAATTTTCAGAACGTATGAATGCAGCTGCCACTTGAATTGTCACCACTAGCAGTTAGGTGCAGAAACCTTTATCATAAGCATATAAACATGTTATATCTGCTAGCAGGGTTGGCATTTCAGCTTGCTGAAAAGGAAGTGTATCAGTTCCAGGTTTTTTACTGTTAAGAACCGCTTAACATAGGTATATGATAGCAGAAACTAACACGTCGAATGTACCTCCCTTGAATGGTTTATGATCAGACTTTGGCAATGTATTGCTTACTTTAAGTCAGTAAATTAAAAACAGCGTATTTAATCATAGCAACACGTTACAGATGTTGTGTGTCGCTGGCTGAATTTAGAGCCTGTGCTCTGTGACCATTCGCCAACAGGTTATATGTCATACGTCGTGACCATTTGCCAACAGGTTATATGTCATACGCCGTGACCATTCGCCAACAAGTTATGTGCCATACGCCATGCAGGAATGTTGATTTTGAAATCAGTTGCAAGATGTTACGCATTTCGACATCTATTTGTTTAGATGTCAGTGATAAATATGTGCATGAAAGAAGTTTGCACGTAAAATGAGGTTTTAAGAGCTCTCTTTGTACCTGGTTGATAAAGCATGCATTGCGTGCTTGCATGCACGTGCATATGCAGGCATGTGTATTTGCGACGTAACAGCCATCATGCATTTTTAATGCCCAGCGAACGTGTTCCGTGATCATATTTTTGTTAGCGCGGTCCCGCCATGCCAATCCAGCATGTTTAATTATTTCTAATTGATTCAAGCCGTTTTTCGGCATCTCAGTAGCGAATCACTATGTTTGTAGCACATCAGCTCGGGTCATTTTCAAAGAATTTCTTCTAAAAGTAGTTCATGACAGCCGTTTGCATTCGGTCCGAGCGGGCTGTCAGGAACTGTGTGAGCAGGTTGCCGCATACCCGGCCGGAACTGTGCTTGCCAGCTTTGCACCTCGCTCCGACGTCGGCTTGTCTGGAGCCGAGATCGATGCCCAGGCCTTCGACGCGGCCGTGCGTCCTGCGGGTACGACAGTGCCGGGCAGTGCTGCGCGTGTGCGTGCGCGTGCACCGACCGTGCACGGCTCCTTTCACCGGGAGAGGCGGCCCGGCCGGTGCCGGTCGTGTCGCAAGGGTCGTGCACAACCGCCGCTATGGTAATGAGCGCGTTTGGGGTCGCGCCGCGGCGCGCCGCTTCCGGCTTCTGTCGGCCGAGGTCGGACTGGGACAGCTGAGGTACTCAGGGAGGATTGGGACAGCTGAGGTACTCAGGGAGGATTGGGACAGCTGAGGTACTCAGGGAGGATTGGGACAGCTGAGGTACTCAGGGAGGATTGGGACAGCTGAGGTACTCAGGGAGGATTGGGACAGCTGAGGTACTCGGGGAGGATTGGGACAGCTGAGGTACTCAGGGAGGATTGGGACAGCTGAGATACTCAGGGAGGATTGGGACAGCTGAGATACTCAGGGAGGATTTGGACAGCTGAGATACTCGGGAAGGATTGGGACAGCTGAGATACTCAGGGAGGATTTGGACAGCTGAGATACTCGGGAAGGATTGGGACAGCTGAGATACCAGCTGAGATACTCAGGAGGATTCAGGCAGCTGAGATGTGGGACAGCTGAGATACCGAGGTTGGATTGGGACAGCTGAGATACTCGGGGAGGATTGGAACAGCTGAGATTCTGAGGGAGAATTGGGACAGCTGAGATACTCAGGGAGGATTGGTGAGGCGTTAAGGCTTGTCACATCTTAGCACGCATTCAGCAGTGATTAAGGCATAAGAGTGTATGCGATTAATGACTGTTTTGAGTTTTATCAGTTAGCATTGATGTAGGGGAATTTTATCGAATCAGAAATGCAGTCCTTATTCCTCGCACTATATGGTTGTTGTCGCCTATCGAATTACGGCGTCCGCACCATGCGTCTGCTGGCGTAGTCGATGGACGGTCGTGATTGAACGGGGGCGCGAAAAGTCCATATAAAAACGCATCTTGTGAAGCGAAGCCAAACATTTGCGCAGCATTCAAGTGCTTTTGAAGTCAGACGGAAGACTGCTTTGAGCGACGTGACGTCGGCCTCTCGTGACGTCACTGCTGGCCTCTCGTGACGTCACTGCTGTGTGTTTCCCGTCGTCACTCGAGATGAACCGGAAACAAAAGAAGCTCAGGACCAATCGTCTTAAGGCTCGGAAAACAGCTCCGGCTCTCATGTCAACATTATGCCGATCTTACCTCAGTGTGCCTCGATCCGGCTGCCGGTGTTCATAACTATCCGTGGGTGGGAATCCCGACCATTCCGCGGACGGGAATCCCGGCCGCTCCCTGTCGTAACCCCCCCTCCTGGATAGTGTTCCACATCGGAAGGTCCGTCGGGTGCGCAATGCCTCTGCCAAGCCAGCTTACCCGTGCGGGGAGGCCCCGAGCTGCGCCGCCAACCCGCCGCCACTACACGCGCTGCTGCGCTTGGTGTCGTAGTTGCTGGGCAGTGTGAAGACCGCCTGCGCGACCGTCGCAAAGCTGGGTCGTCTGCAGAGCGTAGTTAGACAGGAAAATTCGCCCGCGGAAGAGCACCGTTGAAAAGTCCCAGACCACCTGCAGTCGCCGTGACGTCATGCTGAGCTCAGCACGACAGATGCCGTGTCGCTCGACCGCTGCTGCCGGTATGCCGGCGTGCCTTCTACAGATTGCCGTGTCGCTCGACCGCTGCTGCCGGTATGCCGGCGTGCCTTCTACAGATTGCCGTGTCGCTCGACGGCTGCTGCCGGTATGCCGGCGTGCCTTCTACAGATTGCCGTGTCGCTCGACCGCTGCTGCCGGTATGCCGGCGTGCCTTCTACAGATTGCCGTGTCGCTCGACGGCTGCTGCCGGTATGCCGGTGCCTTCTACAGATTGCCGTGTCGCTCGACGGCTGCTGCCGGTATGCCGGCGTGCCTTCTACAGATTGCCGGTCGCTCGACGGCTGCTGCCGGTATGCCGGCGTGCCTTCTACAGATTGCCGTGTCGCTCGACGGCTGCTGCCGGTATGCCGGCGTGCCTTCTACAGATTGCCGTGTCGCTCGACCGCTGCTGCCGGTATGCCGGCGTGCCTTCTACAGATTGCCGTGTCGCTCGACGCTGCTGCCGGTATGCCGGCGTGCCTTCTACAGATTGCCGTGTCGCTCGACGGCTGCTGCCGGTATGCCGGCGTGCCTTCTACAGATTGCCGTGTCGCTCGACCGCTGCTGCCGGTATGCCGGCGTGCCTTCTACAGATTGCCGTGTCGCTCGACCGCTGCTGCCGGTATGCCGGCGTGCCTTCTACAGATTGCCGTGTCGCTCGACCGCTGCTGCCGGTATGCCGGCGTGCCTTCTACAGATTGCCGTGTCGCTCGACGGCTGCTGCCGGTATGCCGGCGTGCCTTCTACAGATTGCCGTGTCGCTCGACGCTGCTGCCGGTATGCCGGCGTGCCTTCTACAGATTGCCGTGTCGCTCGACCGCTGCTGCCGGTATGCCGGCGTGCCTTCTACAGATTGCCGTGTCGCTCGACCGCTGCTGCCGGTATGCCGGCGTGCCTTCTACAGATTGCCGTACCGCTCGACGGCTGCTGCCGGTATTGCCGGCGTGCCTTCTACAGATTGCCGTGTCGCTCGACCGCTGCTGCCGGTATGCCGGCGTGCCTTCTACAGATTGCCGTACCGCTCGACGGCTGCTGCCGGTATGCCGGCGTGCCTTCTACAGATTGCCGTACCGCTCGACGGCTGCTGCCGGTATGCCGGCGTGCCTTCTAGAGATTGCCGTGTCGCTCGACGGCTGCTGCGGTATGCCGGCGTGCCTTCTAGAGATTGCCGTGTCGCCTCGACCGCTGCTGCGGTATGCCGGCGTGCCTTCTACAGATTGCCGTGTCCGCTCGACCGCTGCTGCCGGTATGCCGGCTGCCTTGTACAGATTGCCGTGTCGCTCGACCGCTGCTGCCGGTATGCCAGCGTGCCTTCTACAGAATGCCGTGTCGCTCGACCGCTGCTGCCGGTATGCCGGCGTGCCTTCTACAGATTACCGCGTCGTTCGACCGCTGCTGCCGGTATGCCAGCGTGCCTTCTACAGATTGCCGTGTCGTTCGACCGCTGCTGCCAGTATGCCGGCGTGCCTTCTTTTCCATGTCGCACTCCGCCGGGGTTTGGGCTCCACTTGGCGTTTGTGCGACCAGAGCGAATCGGAGGCGCCAGAGGCACAGGTCGACCTGAGCCCAATCGGAGGCACCAGAGGCACAGGTCGACCTGAGCCTAATCAGAGGCGCCATAGACACAGGTCGACCTGAGCCAATAGGAGGCGCCAGAGGCATGGGTCGACCTAAGCCCAATCGGAGAAGCCAGAGGTATAGGTCGGCGTTCGTCTCACTCATGGATGTTTCTGCTTTGTCAACCGACCGGGGTGTGCATGAATGTAATAACCCTGGCTGTTTGTTGGACGTGAACCTCCAACCAACATTATTATCATTGTTGAAACAGTGACCTAGTCCCTGGAATTCGACGCCATGTTGGTATTTAAAGAGTGCCTTTCCCGAATTGACGGTGGGAGTTACTGTTGAGCCCTTTCCGGATTGCATCCAGCTGCTTCCGATTCGCTACGGCAACGATGCTACAGTCCACGATGTGGTGTTTCGTTTTGCCGTCAATCGGCAGCTAGCGTGTATAGCTGTGCTGGTTTGCGTGGTCCGCATTTTTGTTCCCATAATGATGACGCCTTGAATTCGACTGTGGAGCCCGATTGAACTGGCAGTTAACTGCCTCAGTGTACTAGAGCAACGGTGTTGTTGCTCACGCTGTTGCTCTAGCAGGTCATGCCTGCAATCAACCCAGTTCACTGAAGCACTGTTCACGTTGGACTGCGGTGCCAAATGCCTCAAGATCTGCCCTAGTTTTCCGGGACAATGCTCAGTCTCGTCCCGGTTCACTTGGACAGCGTTGTCGTTTCCCAGTTCACGGGTCAATGCCCCGACCCGTCCTAGTTCACTGGGACAACGCCCTGGACTGTTTCAGTTCACCGGGACGGTGGTCTGACCCGCCTCCGGTTACTGAGACATGTTTTAACCCGCTCCAACCCTCCGGGGAAACGTTCCGGCCTGTCTCTCCTGCAGCGTCCCGGCGCGCCAGAACATCCCGCGTCCGTGCGTTCGAACTGTGGCCGGTTAGCCCGTCGTCCTCGGGGTGAGCACCGTCCGCTCGGCCGCTGCCCTGGCGGCCGAGCGGCGTCCTTGACCTCAGAGGGCATGCTGCTGCATCGAACGGTCGCCTCCGGATCCGATCCGGTGACCTCCACAGCGACGGCGGCTTTGGGTGCCTCCCCGTGCGAACGTCGTGCCCCGGATCCGATCCGGTGACCTCGGCGACGTCCGCACTGACGCCTTCTCGTGCGGGCGTCGTGTCTCGGGATCCGATCCGGTGACCTCCTCGGCGACGTCCGCACGGGTGCCTCCCCGTGCAGACGTCGTGCCTCCGGATCCGATCCAGTGACCCCCTCGGCGACGTCCGCACGGATGCCTCCCCATGCGGGCGATCGGTGGCGGACACTGTCGCTGCCGCCATTCCGCCGTGAAAGTGGCGCCTTGATGTGGTAGCGTGTGCCGCGCGCGGCAAGCGCTCGGGCAGTGTCGCCACGGCGTGTTCTGCTGCGAAAACTGAGTGCCCGGACATGGGCTTATCTCGGTCGAGGGATGTAGATAAAGAGCGGAGTTGGGATTATCTTTCCCGGTTTCGAAGGAAGCAGGATGCGGGCGGTGTTGGGTTCATTCTTTGTTTGCAGCGGAGGCTGAGTGCTGGAGCTTTGATCAATCCCTATGTTTGCTCTGGAGTCTGGTGTAAGATCTTTCATCTTTCTCTTTGACGATATATGCGGTAATTTTGGGTAATTTGTCGGACTGCTAAGGCCGTGTCACCGCATTCCCGTATGCCAGTCAGATCAGGATGTTGAACAACTCAAACCATCCATAAACATTTGATTCGCCGGGAAGGAGTGGCTGCTTACGGAATGTGACTTTTCCTGTATCAACGGACATGTAACCTTTGTTCTGGCAAGAACTCCAGGAAAATCACTTCATTTGTTGCTTGGACGAACGAATCCACAGTTATGACTAAGTCCTTCCGCCACGGTCAGTGATCATTTGCCCACCGCTTGCTGATCGCATATAAGAACTACGGGCCTAATTTCAGTCAATCGCAAGCATCCATACGGGAGCTTAGCTAGTTCCGACTCCAGTCACAGTCGTCTTTGTTGGTGGACTGAACAAGGCACTGCACTTTTGATACACTGGAATGGAATGCCGCGCCTTTTACTGCATACATTTTGCAGATGTGTGGCAGATGTGGGTTCATCCCGGGCCTTATGCTTGATGAGGACCGACCGCGATAGGGCACCCCTGCCAGCCCGACGGGCGCCGCGTCAGTGCCGTCGCTTCCGACGCCGTGGCTCCCGACGGCAACGATGCGCGGCGCTAGGCCAACCGGCCGCTTCAACTTCACAACTCTCTGGCTAAATGACCAAAGTTATCATGATTTGTAACGGATTGAGCCGGTCGACGCGTCCCGGTCCGCGAAGGTGCCCGCCCGGACAATGAATACTATAGCAGGCGACAGCGGCGCGGGGACGCTTCGGCTCCCCACTCGATGGCTCTGGCGCGGCCCTCCACGGTTCTGGGGAGGCCTCCCGCGGTGCACTCCTGTAGCAACGCTCCTGTGGAGCCCTCCCACGGCGCGCTGCTGAGGCAACTCTCCTGAGGAGGCCCCCCCCCGCGGCGCGCTCCGGTAGCAAGGCTCCTGAGAGTCCTCCTGCGGCGCCCTCCTGTAGCAGCGGTCCTTTGGCTCCGCTGAGGGGTCCTGTCGGCGAGGAGGCCCAGACGCGGATCGATCCGGTTTCGCCAGCTGTTGAGACGTCGAAATTGTTACCGAGTGTGGGGATTTCTGCGGCGCGGCGAAGTTTGTTTTCTGTTGAGTTGTTGTTGGAGTCGAGTTCTAGCTCGTCAAACAAAGCTTAGACTCAGGACGCCGAAAAGTACGGCGTTCTCCGCCCCGAATGCTGCCACAGATCGATCCACAACGCCCTGGAGGCGGGCATTCCAACAGCTGCATTCTCCTGATCACGCGGCATGAAACAGTACCTGCCGCCAGTCACATCCGTCCGTTTTTCAGATGTCAGCGCCCATGACGTCAACGGTGGACACGATGACGTCAGTGGGGTACCAACATCACAATCACCAGCCGGCTCAGCACCACCCCATGTTCTATCGACTGGACAGGCAAGTCACTGCACTCGGCCGCGCCTCCTGGCTGAGTTATGTCGCTCGTGGGCAGAGCAATCCTTTTGAAGGTGTCTTATTTGCAGCTAGAGAGGCGACTTGAGTCTTCTGGCCACTGTCAGACGGCTTAATGCAATGACGGGATTATGACGCAATCGCCTCGGTAGATGGCGCCGACTTGTATCGATTTATACTTGCTTGTTGCCTGCAGTTTCGCTGTAAGCTTTTACCATCCGCTGTAAGTAATGGCTCATTTTTCTTTAGTACCTTCAGTACAATGGGATGGTTCTTTTCATAAAGATGCGCTCGCTCGGAATCCCGGGCGGACAGGGCTGTCGAATGGACTCGCGGAAACTTCTAACGGTCCAACTGCGGTGAATTGTAAGCTTCCCACTAAACCGGCGGCGAAATGTTGCAATTCAGCGGGTTATCAAGAAGCAAACTTTAGTTCTTGTATATAATTTATCATGTAAAGTTAAGCGAACATCGCGGAAGTAATGCCTCTAAATGGGCCCCGACTTTCTGGCGACGTTGGCGGAAAGTCAGGGGACCGTTTCTATGACATCAGCTGTTTGTCACGCTCCCACCGTGTGCCGACCGACGCTGATGATTAAGCTAAGTGCTTTGTAAGGTTGGCTGTCTATGTTTTTCACAAACCAACACGGGATCGATAGTATACGGGTAAGCGTAAAATGACCCTTGAGCTATTCAGGATTCATTGTCTGGTGCCTGGTGTGGCGATGAATAATGTAGTTTGTGAAATGTACATTAAATCATTGCATATTCAATGTGCAGCCATTAACTAGGGAACATAATCATCTAAGCTGAGTCTGCACTGTCGACTGCTGTCTGTAAAAACCCACGGCAGGGCGCAGAGCGCGCATAATTTACTAACACAGACATTACCCATGCAAAAGGCGCTGCCTTCGACCAACCCAGCCCGTCGTGGGGTAGACGTGGCGGCCGACTCAGTCGGCTTATTCGCTCACGCAAAGCGCGCCGCCCCTGCCGTTCGCGCCGTCCATGCGTCACACAAATACGCGTCGACCGGACGGATTTAGTGGTCGCCGATTACTGCGTTTGAGCAACTAACGCAGACCGGGGTAACGACGTGCAATTAATTTGCGTTCTGACGGCCTGTCGTCACGAGACGCGCCGCGCCGGCAGCGGCTAAGTGCCGGAATTACGGCCGGACCTCAGGCGACCCCGTCAGGGACCCGACCCGACCCGACCCGACCCGACGTGACGTGACCCGACCCGGCCCGGCCCAGCCCGATCCGACCCGACCCGAAATTGTTTGCAAATGCTCCGAAACGACTCAAAATGACCCTGCATGATCCTTAGCAACCGACTGTGACCCCGGATGATACTGGGCGACCAACTGCGACCCCGGATGATCCAGGACGGCCTGGGATGTCTAGCAGCTACTCACACCAGCGCTGGCCACTGATTGGCCCGGGCTTGCGTAAGTGATCCGGGTCAGCCAACGGACCAAAAGAACCCAGACCGGACCACAGCCAACTTGCAGCGACTACGAGGGGTTCAAAAGACCCGGAATAACGCGTTTTACCGGATCGATGCAATTGCATAATTTAATTCTGCAATATGCAGCTTACGTCGGCGTTTTGAGGAAGAGTGTGGTCAGATGCCTGGTGCGGTGTGAGGAGTGTGATTGTCGGCGTTTTGAAGAAGAACATGGTCAGATGTCTGATATGGCGTAAAGAGTATGATTTTATGAGTGCTGTAAGGAGATGTAATATTCATACGTTCACACCATCCTTGCGTCCACTGGCATCAGCCGAGGTATTTTTACGATGCCGCATTGGACGTGACCTTTGGGCGCGCTGAATAGCGTTTGCTAAGTAAACTTGCCCTTCACACGCGCCAATGAATAGTTGATGACGACTTACGAAGTAAACGTGCTCCTTGTACATTCCAAGAAACAGTCACGCCAAAGGGAGGGCGACAGACCGTGCGGCTGACCTCGCCCAGCCGGGCCGCAGTCGACATCAACAAGCCCAGATACCATCTTTCCCGCATGAATTACATAATTGCGTACGCTCGAGTCACGGTACAATCCTGGCCGGTCGTACGGCAAGGCACGAGAGCGGCGAGCACTGTGGAGACGGATGAGCGGTCCAGCCGGCCTCGATGCCATCGCGACATACCGAGCGGGGGGAGGGGAAGGGTTGATTGGAAGGGGGTCGGATGGCCTGAACGCTGCTCTCCCCAGCCCCGGCGGAGCTCGCCGCTGGGACGCCCGGCCGGGGAGCGGCTTGATGAGCTGGGCTGGGCCCGCACCGCCAGGTGAACAGCCGCGTTACACCCGACAGAGGTCACGGCCCGGTGGACGCGCGGCGAGCTGGTCTGATGCATGTTCACTTCGGTGGGTGGTCGAGTGGACGCTTTGGGAGGAAGAGCGGCGGATATCCACCAGGGGGTGGCCGGGTAACTGACCATTTTCCATTCCTTTCAACGTGGACGCGTGAAGGCGACCATCCTTGTCCTCGTGACAGCGTCTTCACCCGGAGAGTCCCGCGCCGGGACAGCTGCCCCGTTGCGTGTGACGGCCGCGACGACCGTGCGGGCCGGACGGCGTCCGCAGCAGGCGACGGCTGCCGGCCCTAAACGCCCGCTTGGGTGTTGCACATGGCCGTCACCTCCGCGGCGGCTGCGCCAGCTGACAACGCGACTCACTTTCTCCCCGCGGCGCTGCGCCGAGACTGTATCCGACCGCCTGTCGCGCGCACACGCACACAAACATTACTGACGAGCGTGCGAGCGCATACTGGCGTAACGGCTGGTTTTTGCAGCCAGCGCGCGCGCATCTCCGGTGACGCGCTGCGCCCGGGGCGCTGGCGTGTTTCACTCGTCATTACAGTATTGCACACACGCGTAATCGGCCCGACTGCTGGCGTAGGCCAAAACTGTCCCTATCGTCATGATCGTCATGCACTATTACACACCCGGGGGCCGTGTACATTGTAAGGGTTCGTGTCACATGCTGTAACATAAATGTTTTTACTGAGCGGAGTTGAGGGCAGCGGCCGTTTTGTGCCTCCTTGAGGTAACTGCTCTAGCTGGCACGACATCGGGTGAGTTGTTTCAAAAACCTGGCGTGGCAAATGCATGCTCAGTGGCAGAAATTCTCACTTAATTACAGTGGCGCATCGCGCACGGATTTGTCGGCTCAATTAATTTGTCTTTTGCAGTCTCTGGATGCCAAGTCTTGCTTGCCGCCGCAGCTTAGACCGTTGGCAGTTTGTCAGGAATGGTGCACGACTCTCTCTCCCCAAGCCCCCTAAACAATTCAGTGCCCCTGTCATTGCTGCGTAGCGTTCCCGCCGCCTCCCCCCCCCCCCCCCCCTCAAGCTACGCTGAATCCATCGTCGAACAACGCACTCAATGCTCAGTGTAGCCTGTATGGCCCTCCGCATTCATTTCAGCAGTCTATAGCATTCACGAGCGTGGCACATTTGCATGCATTGACAGTCGTGACACATTCGATATTTGCATGCATTTACAATGGTGGCAGCTGTCAGGTATGCATGCACGATATGGCGCGATTACCTGGAACATTGGCTAATATTGCATCACGCTCTGAAGTGGGCCTCAACGCTTGAAATACATGGGGCAACTGAATCGTCCGAGTCCTCTGTACGGCACACAATGCCACCCCTCCCCCCCGCCACCCCCCACGGGAATGTCCATGCAGTCATTGGTTAAATTCCGCCCGGCGCTAATCGGTCCATGCCTTGTTCTGCGGCATGCAATCGGGGGGGGGGGGGGGGGGGGGGCTGGCGCCAGGCAGCGGCGCCGTGCCATTCAGCCCGTTGGTGCGTTTCTTGTCACTCAGACATGCGAGGGCAAGTAGCGCGTTCATCGCTCGTGGGCGTTTTCCATCTTTTCCCTGCAAATGCCAGCCAACAATATTCAGTGACACGGCGCTGGTTAGGTCGCGTTCTGCATAGTTTCTGAGATCCGGCTGGTACGGCGTGTCTAGTGGAGTCCTGCTGCCGGCGGTGCAGAGGGTCTGCGGGCGGCAAGCTCCGGCGGCCCCTCCCCACCCGTCTGACAGACGCAACAGCGGTGCACAATGGCCGACCTATCTGGTATTGATCTGTTGTATCACATCGAACAGCGTCGCCTCAGCGAGCCCGGCAGGCTCGCGCACGCCATGCCCGTCGCGCGATGGGTAAGAGGGGTTGTACGCCTCGGTGCACAGAGGCCCCGTCGCCCCCCTCCCCCCCCATCCCTCAGTCTCTCTCACCCTCTCCCCTCTCACTCCCTCACCCCTCTCTCCCCTCTCCCTCCATTTTCCTACGTCACTCCCTCACACCCATCTCCTCTCTCTCCCTGTCTCTTTCATTTGACGTCCCTCCACCCCTGTCTGTCTCTTTGCCGGTTGGGGCCGGGCTCTCCGTTATCCCTTTCCCGTTATATCTCCGCTATCCCGTTTCATCCGCTTTGTAATGGTATCGCCAACCCTCTCTCCTTTTTCGTGTTTCCTCAATGTTTTATTTATTTCAGAGCCAGCAAACAGAGCATATTTGGCTGATGTATTGCACCTGGTACGCAATGGTAAAGGAGGATGAATGATGAAACGGAACCCGTGTTTTGCTCGCATAAATACCGACTCTGACGCAACCAGCTAACAGGACAAAGGACCGGTCGTGCCGCGCGGTGGAGCTGTGTTGTTTCGCTTAGTCGATGTCGTTTTATTGTTTCTGCCTAAATGCACACGAATTCACGTGAATGATCGTGTGATACTTTTTAAACCCAAAAGAGCGGATCATTCGGATTGTTGGCCACGCAGCGCAAAGGGAGTTTTGAATCGCAACGAATTCAAAAGACAGGTGTCGGGGCCTCACGGTGGGTAAAGGCAGACGCCATGTTCAAAACGAATTTTCACCGCCGCCTTTTCTGCGCCAGCAAATCATATGTTGTCGCTGCACACGGCCGAAAGATGCATTCAGCGCTCTAAACAGGTCAATTCAATCCAAGCCGGCGAATCAAAAGCGGACCAGATTGAATCGACGCCAGGGGCCGGGATCGGGGTGCGTCGCGTTCGTCTGTTCGCCGCCGTTGCGCGCCGCCAAAAATCGATCGTCTATGACGACGGCCTGAGCGACCCGCGACGACCCGCCTGCGTCGGGGTCGGCACCGGCGCCGGATCAGACCGCGTCGTCACCGACGCGGCTGGCGGCGCCGTGCGCGACGGGAGCTTTGCGGGATCCCGGGGCTGCGCCACGTTCGTCTTCATCTCGTGTGAAGGGCTCTTTGGGGCATCCTCGGATGCGGGTATTGAGAAGTCATTATCGATTTGGGGCCGCGGTGTCGCGTCGGCGGATCGGGGTTGTCAACCTCCGCGGTGCGCGGCTGGCACGCCGTCTTTTATCGAGCAGTTGCCTGCAGCACAGCGTCGGCAAACGTGTCCTCGTCGGTCGGGGATTAGCATTGCGCTGTCCAAAATGGCCGCCGCCGAGTGCGGCACCACTTTCATCCGAGCCATCTTACGGGAAGCAATATACGTGGCTGCCAGGAAACGGTGACAAAGTGGGGCTGGCGGTATGCATTAGGCCCCTGGCGTGTTAAAATGTCAATTGTGTCAGCTGGCGCCGCTGGCGTGACGTTTTACATGTCGGCTGACGATTCAATGAGGTGGCCCCACCGCTAATGGGGGAAAGTGTTTCTGTTTTTGTTTTCAGACGGGCAGACAAAGACTGAGCTAAAAGCGGCTTTGCGCCGTCGGTCATTGGGGGCATGTCACGGCCCCGTTTGCCGCTGGGATGAGATTGCACGGCTCAGGCGCCGTTTGCACGCGGCCGCCAGCTCCACGCGCTCGGCGTGTCCCAGTGACGTCAGCGCGGGCTCAGCACCTGAGCCGTTTCCGGGCCGTTGTGAGCCGGCTTCCGTTGTGTGGTGAAGAACGGCGCACGGCTGTGGTTGGCGAGGTGGGGCGTGCGCTATCGGCGTCGTTGCCGTGCCACGGCCAGAGCCGGCTCGCTGCGTCACATGAAACACCGCCTCGGCGTATTGTCTTGGAGCGTTGTGCTGGGAAAGGCATGCACAGCATGCGCGGGTCAGGCTGTCCTGGCATGCCTTTCGGCGTTAGGCTCATCCCCTGCCTGGTCAGCTTTTTGTGACCTTAGCTGTGATGAATGGAAATGCTCAGACACCTGCGCATACAGAGAACGCCTGGGGTACTTTCCATGCGCTAATGACACGTGGATCGTTTTTCTTCGCACCTATGAGGAGAAAGGAGATGGATGGGACAGGATCCGCATGACCCTGACGGAACCCTAGCCACGAGCCTGGGCTAGGACCACAGTGCCACCCCAGGCTCCTGTCCAGCTTTGCAGCGCTGCCAGCAGGACACGCGTAACCCCCCCCCCCCCCCCCCCTGAGCGTGGCGGTTGGAGATCAGGGTCGTCGCGGCCCGACCCGCCGGCAGGACCGTGCGTCTGCTCGGACGCCTTGACCGACATCCGAGAGACTCTTAGATACACTGCTCTCGCGATAAGGAGCTGTCGGTACGCCTGATTATCAGCGCGAACGCGCGCCGTCAAGCTCCCTCCCCCTCGCGACAGTGACCGCGCCTGCTCCCACGCCCCCGCCGTGACCAGCGACAGCGTGCGGTGACGAACGCGTCGCTGCGCCGACAGGGAGCTGTACCAGCCGGGCGCGCCGGGCCTGCCGCCGCCGCAGCCGCCGCCGCCGCGGCCGTACCCGCCGGCCGCGCCGCAGCCGCACCCGGGCCTGTACGCGCCGCACGAGCTCATGCTGCACCACCGCGTGCGGCCGCCCATCTACCAGGCAAGTGTACGCTGTGCGCTGATGTGCTTGTGGTCCTGCGATCGCGAGCTGGTCAACGATGTTCAAGTCCCGTCCGCGCCTCTTTTTTTTATCCATTAATGGGTGGACATTTTATTGCATGTGTCTCGCCATTCGGTTTTCAGTTTTTTCTCTCTTGTTTTTGTGTCTTTTCTTTAGACGTCCCCGTATTCTCAACCTTTCAAGGGCTCCGGGGCTCAATCTACGCTTAAATTTCGTGGTTCATTCTTTCATATCATTTATGCTTTCTCCCTTTTGCCTCGTCATGCGTTGCCCCCATTCTGCCCGGACGATCGCTATCGCTGCATTGAACAGCCTCGGTGATATCCGTTTCCATTCAGCCACCTCGACCACCTGCCAGCGCGCTGTTAGCGTAGCGTCGCCCTTCCCAGTGCGACAACCCTTGCCACCAGGACACGCTGGTGCCGCGTCGGCCCCGGCGGTGATGGTGGAGCGTTGCGCTCACTGGCCATTGCCGGGAGCTCCATTGTGTACAGCCGCGAGAGGCCCGTTGTCTGCTGTCTGCTGGCTGCTGCTGAGGCGCCAAAGAGCGGGCCACCTGGCTCTCGGCTCGGTTGTGCTCTCGACGCAACCTTGTGGGTTTCGTGCTTTCAAATGTTGTAACACTGAGCGGCTGGTGATTGGGTACGGGACTGACTGTGGTACATTAGGCTCGTTTTTAGCTGCCATACTGCCACGGGAACGGCTGACCATAGCCAAAGTTTCACGTCGTTGAATGGATAAGCTTTTTCTGGAATGTAGCTACATTAGCTGTTATGCTGTTAACGGCTGCATTGTTTGCCGCAACGAGCCAGGCTATCATCATTTCTTTCACCTGGAAATGACACCGTTGGTTTTTGTGAGGATGGTTGGCAGGGTCTTTTTGTTTTTCGATACGTTTTGTGTTTGCGAGACCACTGCCAGATCGACCGTTTGGCTGAGCACTGGTCGTTTATAATGTATTTAGTCCCGTCTGCCTGGTAATGCTAGCGATTGAGTTGGGATGAATTGCTTTCAGTCCGATTATTCTAAGGTGTGTGTCACTGAAGAAGTTTCGCGTTTTCAATGAAAAACGTATAAAATACATATGAACTGCAGTAACGGAGGCTGTGGATTTTCAGTGTAAAAGTGCATGTCCACCGGAAACGGATGGAAAGCTTCTGCTCGGCCGCTAAAGCGATTCAGTGACGGCGACGCGCCTGTGTATCCTGAGCAATAATCATGATGTATTTCGCTCGAGATTCTCGGTAATCGTGTTAGCGAGCGTTATGGGCTCACGAATGTAGGCCGCTGTGGATGCGCCTGCATTACCAGGAATTAATCAGCGGGCGCATCATGGATGCTGTCCCTCACTTCACCAGGTGTTGGATAGTCCAGATTGCACCGTCATCCAGCGTGAGGTGTTCTTCAGCATTGTTTAATTACTAGCAGGCTGTTTCGTCTGTGGTAAGAAATTCACTGAGACAGTTAGATCTCATGTAATTGCAGGTCAGGCTATGCCAAGAGGATTTATGCTTTCCTTTGGTAGTTATGATTGTACCCATTGCTTCGGACAGGTTGGATGGTTAAAGTTTTCGCTGTTAACTGCCGCTCTTTTAAACTTCTGGCCCTAATGACGAAATGCAGATATGCAAACCTATCTGCATAAAATATGTCTGTCTAAGTTGTTACACTAGTACATTTTTGATCATGCACTTATTGTCACGCCGCTACGAATGCTGAATCACACGGCTCACGCTGCCCTGAAGTTATGGATCTGCGCTCGGTAATAAGGGGTGGTGAAGCTACGCTGTAATGTGGGTAGCACGGACGGCCGTAACGTTGATAGCGCTTGACAGTGTTTGATGAGCTAAATTGCCGTCTTTTCGATTTATTTTCGCGGTGTAATTCGACTGTCTTAATGTGTTGACCAACTCGGAATTAAGAATTTCCACTCCCGCGATAGCTTGTACCAGTTACGCAATAGTTAAAGAATATTCCAGTGCTCAATTAACGCGCGGCTTCGTGGACAATCTCATTAATGTCCTGCTGCTTGTCCGAAATAACACGTGCGACACTTCCAATAATTGCAAGTAATTCACGACAAGAAATCAAATTACCAGGATGGTTATTTTTGTGTCGCCCGCGAGATCCAGATATGTAAGCTTGCTACTGTCGTGGCTTCCACGCCCTCGACAAAGAGCAGCTCAAGATTGCAATGTCGGGACAAGACCTCCGGGTTAAGACGGAGCGATTGCCTGTATTGCGATTGCGATTGCCAATTGCCTGTAGATTGCCAATTGCCTGTAACCCGCAGTCAAGATAACGCTCCGAACACTGCGATCTCGGCGACCACGTGATTGGGCGTGAGGTGGTCGACGGTCGCACCGTTGCATCACGTGACGCGCGTGCCGGCAGGGTCACGGCCTGATGGGTCCTCCAGCCACCGGCTCACCAGGGCGGATCAACAACTCGCCGGGGCACACGACCAGCGAGGACAGCAGCGACGACTCGACCTCGCGCGCTCAGGTGAGGGTGACTCGACGACTCGACCTTCCTAGCTCAGATGGGGGGCGACTCGACGACTCGACCTCGCGCGCTCAGGTGAGGGTGACTCGACGAGTCAACCTTCCTAGCTCAGATGAAGGACGACTCGACGACTCGACCTCGCGCGCTCAGGTGAGGATGACTCGACGAGTCAACCTTCCTAGCTCAGATGGGGGGCGACTCGACGACTCGACCTCGCGCGCTCAGGTGAGGATGACTCGACGAGTCAACCTTCCTAGCTCAGATGGGGGGCGACTCGACGACTCGACCTTCCTAGCTCAGATGGGGGGCGACTCGACGACTCGACCTTCCTAGCTCAGATGGGGGGCGACTCGACGAATCGACCTTCCTAGCTCAGATGGGGGGCGACTCGACGACTCGACCTTCCTAGCTCAGATGGGGGGCGACTCGACGACTCGACCTTCCTAGCTCAGATGGGGGGCGACTCGACGACTCGACCTCGCGCGCTCAGGTGAGGGTGACTCGACGAGTCGACCTTCCTAGCTCAGATGAAGGACGACTCGACGACTCGACCTCGTGCGTTCAGGTGAGGGTGACTCGACGACTCGTCGTCAGGCTCAGGCTCGGGAACCAGCCCGTAGGCGAGGCGCGAGCCTTACGCACGCACACTCACACCCACGGATGCGCGTAGGCCTGACGTGACTGCCGGTTACGATGGTGGGTTGTGATTACTACATTGCGCGTTGGTCCCAGTGCGTCGCCTTAGACGCGCACTATCTAGCTTTTGCGGGATGGACGGTGATGGGCGAGCACCCCTGCAGTCTTGACCCTGGAAAGGTGGGATAACCCTGCACAATGCCAATCTTCCAAAACCGCTTAAAGCTTGATCCTCAGTTGCTCTGGCTTGAAAGGTCATCCTGAGAAGTGGCGACCCCTCCCCCTCCCCACCCACTCCCGTCCAGCTCCAGCGAACAAAGACGACGTGAATCCATCGCGCAAAGTTCGACCATGCTCTGAACCGGTAGAATGCGCAGCGACAGGCACGAGTCGGCGATCGCGATTGGTGGAGTGCGTTCTACCGGTGTGCGACAGGACGGGTTGTGAAACACCGCTGCGTTGCGCAACTCGCGCTGGTCGACATTTACCAGTGCGTTGATAAGACGTCTTGACGGGCGCTGGAACCGTCCCTGGGCGATCTTGCGCGGCAGTTGTTTGGACGAGGCATTGATCCCTTCCTGTCACATGTTTTGTATATTTGTGTTAAGCACGCGTACAACTCGCGCCATTCCTCGCCTGACTGCTGGAGTCTGTTTCCCGGAAATGGTTTGGTGTGTATGCCTCTGTTATCTCCCTTTATAACTGTAATCACAACCCAATCTGCGCGGATCTGTTTCTTGCCGTACAAATAAGCTTAGGACATCCGCTAAGCACGCCAGTCGAGCAGATCTATGTCCTCCTTAGATTATGGCATTCATTTTCCTGGAATGGTCCCGTCTCCGACATGGCTTTGGTTTTCTTGTTTTTCGTCGTAGACATGGGGTGGTGGGCCCACCCCGCTTCACTGCGGCGCCCTGTTTTGTGCCGCCAGTATTGACGTCTTCTGGGATTTGCGCAGTGCGCATACTTTTCGGAAACAAATCACCCGTCATATATTATTCTTATTCATTCAATCATGCTGGAGTCGGCTGCGGCTCGATAGAGCGGCTGGGCCGCGGCTTGTTTTCTTGTCGGACTGGCAACTTCTCTGTAAATGATACAGCGGAGACAGCCGGGCCTCGGAATCCGGCCGGATCGTGCTGGGCTGGGAGGCATTGATCGGGTGCGATATGAGGACCAGCTAACAGCGACTCGAGGAGCACCGCGAACTGGGGGGGATGATGGCCGGCGGTAGGGCTAGAGGCGGCGCCAGTGTAACAGCGTAATGGCGTAAGCGTCGCTGAGAAGACCGTTAACATTTGAGTGTTCCAGCTGCGGGAAGATGTCTTCACGCGTGGCTGTTGTGAGTGTTGAGTCACTGATGAGGGCGCTGCCCGCAGCGTTTTGGTCCATCGTGTCCCTTTTGTCTTTTCGTTTTCACATCAACGGAAAGCGAGGTTCCCGTTGGTGGACGCATGACGTCCCTGTGGCATTAGCATTGTGTTCCCCTTCATGTGGCTGTTTTCCTTTATGAGTCCTCTTTCTACCGTCACTCTGCATACCTCTCTCCTTCCTTATCTTGATGTACCGATGAAAGGCCCGCGGTATGTAGGTCATCATGAATACCGTAGCGGGGTAATCGCCCCGGCCCTACAAAAACGGGCCATTCGAAGGAAGCGGCCAATGTAGTGCAAAGCTCCGTAATGCATCAGATGTACGTGGCGAATTTATTTATGAGGGCAGGACGGTCCCCGCACTGTTCTGCGTTTGATTCCGTTTGTTACCTTTGTATATTGGATGATACATGAATTTGCTTTATGTCGTCCGAATAGATAGTGGTGTTGGGGGATGGTGATGGTGGTGTATCTAATATAATGCATGCTTATTATACATGGCTAACTCCAAATTTCCTATCTATTTAGAAGATTCCTGTCATAAGCCGAACTATTCAATTTCCATGTATTCCCTTGCGTACATTATTTCTTTGTTTTTTTAAGACGTCTTGCGTCCTTACTGGACGAAACGTAAGCGTATCTGACGCACAACAGCGCGCGTACGCGCAAACGTACGCACGAAACTGCGTACCATACACGCACGTATATAAGCACACGCACGTTTGCACGCACGCACTCCTGCACGCACGCACGCTTGCACACACGCACACACGCACGCACGCACGCACGCACGCACGCACGCACGCACGCACGCACGCATGCACGCACGCACGCACGCGCGCGCGCACGCACGAAGTGCCGAGCTACCGGCTTGCGCACGCGCGGTCCGGCAGCGGCCGCTGCGTCTTACCTGACAGCGGCGCTGCGGTCCGGTGCACAGTTCAGTGACCTTTCAAACATCGACCGCTCCAGATACAGCTGCCACGCTGGGTCGCCGGCTATCAGAAACTATCATGATCAGGGGGGGGGGGGGGGGGCGACTCCTTCGTCGTGTCGCCTCCGCGCCGGGCGCTCTTTGCACAAGAAGGAAACGGGCCAGGATATCCGTCTATTGAGTAAACGGACTGCGTGTTTGGGTTATCGGCCGGCGGGCGCGTTGTAACAGGGCGGGCCTCGTCATCGTCCCTTTGTTCCGCGTCACTGCTCGTGGGACCGTGACGTCTCTTCGCCTGGCCCCGGGGCAGATAAGCCACGCTGAGCGGGTGTGACGTGGACGTTTGCTGGCGCTGGTGCTGTGCTGACGACGCTGTGCGCTGTAGCACAGGCTGAAAGTGTGGCTTAGTACGTTTTAGACGTTCGCGTAGTTGGTAGCCGGTTCGAAACATTTGACATTATTTTAGTGCATTCGCTAGGTTTAATGTCTTGTAATGATCCGGCGCATGCGCGGACCTTTTCATTTTGGTCAGATACCCAGCCACCCGGCACATTCAACTCATTCGTAAGGCTTAGCAACCGATTCGCATGACTCGCTTCGCTCTGTACAAGGGCAACGAGTATTTCGAATCTGCTAGCAAACATGCTAAATTTTGCGAATGTGTCTTCTGTCTCTTTCTATGAGGGGGAGGGGGGCGGGGGGGGCAGCTCGGTTTTGTCGGATTGATTGACACTATGCGCTTTGGCAAGTCGGTTGACAGACATGCGCTTTGGCAAGCGTGTCAAACGCGTGGAGTGTGTGGAATGGCTTGCTTCAAACTTCAAAGTCGTCCCAGCGGACGGCGGACGGCAAACTCGGCCGCATCAGAGCACTTGCCAGCGTTAAGATGCTTCCGAGACTATTATGAGCGAGGCCACGAGCCGAGCTAGTCTCGCTCTAACAGGGATGCAATCGTCAACTTAATCGTCCCCGCCCGTCCGTTAAGCCTTCTGTCGTCCGTTATCTGAGCTACCACCGGTGGAAACTTGATGCGGTTTTCGGCAGCAAAAAGTGATTTTTCAGATGTTGGGCAGTCTAGTTCACTTGCAAAGCTGTTGTTTGATCAGGCGCGGTTTTTCCTGAAGTGTTGCAGTTCGCACAAAAAAACAGCCACCTACTCTCCTTTGACATAAGAAACATAAAATTGTTTTATTGGAAAAGGGTCTGCCGCGGGTGACAAGCTGCTGTCTGCGCGAGTAGACAGCTGCTGTCTGCGCGGGTGGGCAGCTACTACGTGCGCTGGTGGACAGCGTATCTATATCTCGATGGCACCATTACCCCTGCACGGAGAAGGAAGGAAAATTGTGTGCGCCAAGGTGTGGTTCGATGCGTGCAGCTGGCTATGCGCGCTCAGTGTTAACCATGGGGCCGTTCATTTTGGTTTGTTTAAGAAGTTGTGTAAGGTCTCGGCAACAAGAACGGAGATGTGAAAAAGACAATTACGCGGTACAGGCAAATGTGCCTTCTTTGTGTCAATATAAGTGACGTCAGCACTCTTACCCTAGTGCACTAATAATGGGCCGGAGGCAACTGATGCCTGCTTTTTCGAAAGCCGTCACTGGTCCAGCACTCTATGCGCTGACCAGAAGTCGCTGCCCCTAAAACCGCATAGACGGTTAGTCCGGGCTACTCTGACCAGAGACCAGCCAAACACTTGTGTGGGTTTAGAGCGCTGCGGTCGAAGTATGGTGCAGATCATTACAAACTCATTGATTTCGACAACTGGAGTTTCTGGGCCTGACCAGACCCACGCCCAGCCAGTGTTCTGGTAGTGCGATATTGGTAGGCGAACACTACGTTAGTAGACTGCTGCCTGCTAAACTCCCTTATCAGGAGAGACTTAAAACATAAAGACCCCACTAATGGCTCTTGTAGCCATCTGGCTTACTTAGCCTTGGTTTTGATGTCATCTGCAGGATTATTACTGGTGCATTTCACGGTTGCCTCACAAGTAATAGGATTTCGTACCTATTTATATGCTGGAAACACAGAAACAGGTGTCGGGCTTTCTTTCGTTTTGTTACAGTGTTCAAGGATTGTATTAATTTGGTAAGGACTCTGCCTAAATACAGATCTTTTGTGCATTGAGTGTAACTTTTAAAACCAATGCACGTTTTGGGTGTTTTTGAAATACGTATGTTAGCGCCATTGTTTGTAGGTTTTCCGCTAGTGTCGCGCTGCTTGCAAGTTGTCTTCCGTCACGTGCCGTATGCCCTGCGTTTTTGTTTACTGTGTCGCCGCTTGCGTGCACAAATTTAGAACAGCTTTACACTAACTTGTCGTGGCAGACTGTCAACGGAGAGGAACATGCTATGTGTTTATCGGTTGTTTCTCACAGTCGTGCTTGCCACGTCCCAATGTATTTACTGCGCATGTGGTACGTCCAGATAAAGCAGCAGGACGCCGAATGTCCGTGCATACAGGCTTACATGAGGGACTATTGCTGTGGACAGTCATTTCGGGAAAGAGCTTTGGTGGTATTGTGTAGGGCTGTTGGGACACGATTTGTGGTTTTCCGAGCCTCTTGCGCTGGTAAGCTTTTGGAGAGGTTCCCCGTTCTCTGTGCAAGGAACCGGTCACGCCACCCCTTTACCGGGAATCTCGGCAGATGGGCTGTGGGTTGCCAAGCAGGTTTGGACCTCGGTATCCCTGGTGGGCTGTTAAATAGCAGCACCTGGTTGCTTGTACTGTTGCGGTGGGTATTTGTAATTTAACCGCGTGACCGTAAAGAATTCCCTTTAACAGGTGAGGGCATTGGAAACCAACAGGTCTTGTGGCAGAGCTGTAAAGCTGGCCTGGGGGTTTAACTGGTTCAACTTTAGCTAGAACAGGCACATGCCAAGTGGCGCTGATTCTTTTAGATGGTGCAGCCATGACGTCGCCCTGGTACGTTGAACTCTCCGATTACAGTCCTCAGAGCTACACTCAGCTCGCATACAACGCTTGGAGTGCCAAGAACTACACTCACTTCGCATATATCGCTTGGAGTGTCACAATAACAGTGTGACTGTGCTGTGCCCCGCAGCACCGGGGTCCCGGGGTGACTGTGCTGTGTCCCGCACTCTGTCCGAGAGCGCGGTCATGCTTTGGCCGGCTGTGCGCAGTGCTGTGACGGGCAGTCTTCTCGTACTGTTCCGTGGGGCCTAACCGTGCTGTGCGCTGCAGTCCTGTTGCGCTCTTCATACCAGCACATCGAGCTCTGCCCCCCCCCCCCCCCCCCCCGTTCATCTGGACACCGCGTTCCCCTCCGCCGCGCACCTTTTGACGTCACTTTGTCGTCGCGTTTGCCGCTGTGCACCGCCGCGGCGCACGGCCGTCGTGCCGGGCCTGGTACCGGGCGCGCCCTTGACCCCGCCCTGACCGCGCCCTTGACCCCGCCCTGCTCCGTGACCGGCAGTGGATGCGCGGCGAGCGACCGTCTCCTGAGCCCGCCCAAATCGATATGACCAGCATGAAGCCTGCCAAGAAGCCCAGGGTCACGAGAAAGAGGAAGAAACGGGACCCCAACGAGCCTGAAAAGTAAGGATACCGACGGATTCGCGCCGCTCCTTCGTCCGCCCGGACGAAGGGCTGGCATCGTCTGTGGCGTCGTTTCCTTTGTCGTCGTCACATGGCTCCAGGCGCTGTGTTTCCATTCGTGCTCGCTGTTGCCGTTGTTTGTGGTTGAACCGTCGGAATGAGACCAATGTCTGCTCGTTTATGCTCTGATTGTGGCCTCTCATCCTGTATCCCTGTGTGCAATTTCGCTAGTGGTGTAGGCAACGGTCCCGTTCGCATTGCTGCAGAACATCACCGACTCTTGGGGTTTCATTTTTCCTTCATCGCTTGCAGCGGTTCGGCCTAATGAAAGAAAGAGCGGTTGTGTTCCGGGCTCGTCGTGAGCTATCATTAGCTCGTTTTAAACGTGCCTCGTTCTGCCGGCATTTGATTCTCGTGTGCCGTTAACGGCCGGCGCGAGAGTAGACCTGGGTGATTCCGTGGAGGGAATGTGACTGCCCCGGGCGGATCGCCGGCAGAACATGTACTTAAATCTCAATTCCATTGAGTAGAAGGCGGTCGGCTGCTGAGAACCGGTGGGCCGGCCAAGACCAAAATTCAACAGTGCTAATGAAGTCGGTGCGGGGGGCCTCAGCGACAGATGCGGGTGGAAAATTTCCTCTGCTTTGGATGTCCGCGCGTGCGCGTTGGGTGTCGTGCAGTGTAGAGGGGGAGGGGAGGTGCAGAACAGCGGAAAGATAGCGTGACGACGAAGATCGGTGCGGCGTAGGGGGGGGGGGGGGGCAGTTCGTGTCTGGCCGCCACCGCACGGCATTGTGTTCCATTCCCGCCTGTGTTCGTGGACTGGGCTGCTGCCAGCATTGTAGACCGTGCATTATGGGAATGGGTTATGCAGGGCGGGGAAGTGGGTACAGCCGGCAGACGGAGCGGCGCCAGCCTGACACCCAGTCGACTATTTACGGCATCGTCCCCCCCCCCCCCCCCCGCCTCCTCCCACCGCAGCTGCGGATAGTATACCTTAGCTGGCGCGCTGAATACCAGCTGCGTTGAGAAAAGGAGAGGAAGGGAGGGAGGGAGGGCCTCGCGTCGTCGGACCATCGTCGGACCTCTCATCGGACACAGAGCTGACCGACGACAGAGAGACCTCTCCGTGCACCTTGCGCTCGTGCTCCCACAGGCCGCAGTTGGCGAGATGGGCCGTCACAAGGTGACTGAGGGAGGGAGGTGACTGAGGGAGCTAGGGGGAGGGGAGGGACACACCGGACTGTCTGGGAGGCGGACGTGACCGGCCAGGAGACACGTCCTCCGGTTACGTGGGAGCTCACCGGCGCTTCAGGCTCAGGACGAAATTAGCCCCGGGCGCTGACCTTTCGGCTTGATGTCGCAGTTTAAAACAGAGTTGGCATCAATCAGCGGAGATGTCGCCCTGACGGCCCGGGACTCCTCCGGCCATGCTCCTCATCGGCGGCTACCGGGATCCGCCGGCCGTCGCCGCCGCCGCCCGGAGGAAAGCGCCCCACCAATCACCACGTTTCAATCGGCCTCTGACTTATGCGTGTTTTTTGTCAACGCAACTTCCTCCTTTCTCTTAATTCGATTGGGCCCTGTCCCAGTTTAACGTTTACGAGCTTGTTTACGATTCGAAATTTATGAAAAAGGCTCGGCACTGGCGGCGGGCGGGGCGTGTCGTGTTTTTGTGAGCGTGGATGGCCAATAACGGTGCCGACAGGCTGCCAGCCAGCGTGCTTTTCGCAAGCGGTGAACACGGACATTCTCCCATTTATGTGCGCGGCCATTTTGAATCGGGCTGCTATCTTTACAAGATGCTGCAGGGGAACGTTGAGACAACGGAGTTTTCGAAGCGAATAAGAACTACCGCGGTGCTCCTTCCGGAGCCATTTATAAGGCACACGATCTACGTCGCGGCTTCAGCATGCCGGGGAAGTAACAGACCGTGACGTGGCAAGGCCCTGTGCTCGCGATGTACCGCCGTGTTCGTCATCTGATGTACACCACTAATGTGCTGAGACCTCGACGTGATGCGCAGACTGTGCGTTCCGACGCCAGCTGATTGTCACGGCATGTGCTCTGCGCACGCCGGCATGAAAGCGCAGTCCGTCTGACAAACATGCGAGCTGCTCAAAGCAATAGCAATCACCATCACTCCGCGCGGGACAGTTTTGTGGCTTTCACTGAAATACCACCATTATCTTTCGAATGTGCTGCCCGGGCCGGACTGAACGTGGCTCCAAGGACTCCATCGACATCGGGCCCGATAGCATGGCGTCGTTTCCTGTTTACACCGGCTCCAAAGGCCGGGGCCTGCCATTGACCGGCGCGACCGTGGTCGAAGCCCGCCTGTTACGCCGGGTCAACTTTGACCCGGCCGCTGTCGGAAGATGCGTTGCGCCAGCGCTGTACCACTTTCCGATGATTGTAAATCGTGCGCCGACTCCCGGACGGTTACGCAACCGGAGTTCAACCCTCCGGGCCCTCTGACCCCCGCTCGCCCTTGACCTCTGACCTCTGTGTGCCCCCAGGCCCGTGTCGGCATACGCATTGTTTTTCCGCGACACCCAGGCGACCATCAAGGGTCACAACCCGAACGCCAGTTTTGGAGAGGTCAGCAAGATTGTTGCCTCCATGTGGGAAGCGTTGGAGACTGACAATAAAAATGTAAGTATGCTGGAAGATCGCTGGAATTCGCAACAAGCAACGTTCGTAGCCTCTACAAATGGTTGTAATGATTTGCGATACACGTCGAGTGCATGTTTTTCTTGCAGCAACAGTGATAGCACTATTAAAAATGACCAAAGCAGCCCGCAATACACGCATTGTCTGTGCGCAAATGCTGTATCTACACGGAAGTCGCCGCATTTACCGGTCTCACTGTCTCAGAACGTCGGTGTGTTACTCGACCGTTGCTAAGCGACGGACAAGTGGCGCGCGGTGATGCAGCGCTCCCGGCGGTGTAGCAACGTCTCGGTAGAATCACGGGTAGAATCCGCGTGGGCGCTGCGTCCCATCGAGATGTGGTCCGATGCAAGCAGGAATAACAATGCTGTGCTCGTCTGCTAAGATCACGTGATCGCCAGCTGCTGTGCCGTTTGCTGGTGGAAAGCACTTGACTTGATGGGTCGACGTGTCATCCATAAGGATACAGCCACACAGGATAGGATGGTGTTGGTGCGCACAGGTGGATCCAGCACCGAATTCCTTCACGCGTTGGCACGCACACCCATCCATCCAAGGCCTTTGCGGCCTGTTGCACCGCACGTTAAACCGGACTTGCTGTGGTTAAGGACTCCCTCGCCAGCACTTGTCCTGTTGCGCTTCTGCTGTGACGGCAGTGTATATGCAAAGCAGAGGACTCTGGCGGCGGTGATTGGTCGACCTTGGCTGCGGAGCGGCGCGCCTGGCGCATCCTGCCGGCACCGCGTCGTCTCCGATCCCGTTACAAACGGCTCATTGCAAGTGCATGAGACGATATCGGGCCCGTGTTCCGGCCTCAGACATGCAACTGCCATTCCTGGAACGAAGCGTAATTTGCATGTACCGGACAGCATGTTTCATTCAAATCCGAATGATCTGCTGGCCAAGGTGTGGTCTCGTGCGTTCGAGGGGAGAAGCGGCATCTCCCGTCCCGATCGCGTATACGCTCGTCGATTTGGTGCCATTCCGTGCGTCTTTCTCGAGGGGACCAAGTGAGAGGAACTCTTCAGAAAACATAAGAATGCGTTTTAGTCGAAAGGCCTTTCAGTGCCGAGCACTTACCTGCGTTGGCGTACTTGTTTCCCAGTAGAAACACGGAGCAACCCCAGCATACCTACTGTGTCCCGCTCGCGACCGGGCATGGCCTCCACTGCCTTGCGCTGTATCGATAAGCAAGTAATACGCCTGTAAGTCATTTTTATTGTGGGATATAAGCATCAAGGAGAACCATTAGATAATGCATTTGGCGCACTTAGATCCAATCTCCACCACGAAATGGCGTTCTGGGCTATTAGAACTGGAGTGGAATGTCATAGATTCGTTATCAATCATGTACTCTGCTGTGATCGCGGCGAGGTTTATCCTGCATTTCCCGGCCGTTGTGGACACTGGCCGGCCTCGCTGCTCTGTACTGAGGCCATTCTCACGGCTCCAACCCAGCCATCCCGAGTCGATGCTGCTGCAGGACTGTTGGCGATGCGGAGTTAAGTGCTCCTCCGACCATGGTGTGCAGCTAGCTGAGGTCACGTACAAAGTGAGCGGGATATTCCAGAGAGGGGTCCAAGAACACTGTGTGAGGTAAAACAATACGTGATAAGTTGGACTCGTCTCGGTGCTATTTGGGGGAGGAGAGGCATCCAGGTAGGGTCCGGTCCCAGGATTCTTTCTGACCGCCCATGGGTCCAGCGCTGTTTTCGGGGGGCCGCAGAAGGGGCTCAGACCCCTGCAAGTTCTTCACCTCTGCTACAAAAAACTCGCTTTTGCTCGCCATGCGATTTAAACATGTTTGTGTTTCGTGACCAAAACTCGATAAGGCTCATATGCCGCGCTTATTGGCTCAAAACTTGACACCGCCTGTTCATGCCACGTTTGCGGACCTTTCACAGGCTATGTTTTGCAAGCATGTGACAATGCCTCAGAGAAACAGAAGTTTCAGGCTTTGGAGGCGTCAACTACTTTATTTTTGAAGGCTGTTTTTTCTAGTGATCTTGATTGTGATGACGTGACTCCGGAGGTGCTAAGTAAGCGGTGCTTAGTCACAGTCGCATGCCACTGCCTTGCCAAGTTTGGACGAGTTCATGAGGCGACCATAAACGACATCGACGGTGGGGGGCCGGAGCAGTCTGCAGAAATCCACCACGGAACTGCGGAGAAGCCCGCAGGAACTGATAGGCGACCTCGTGACAAGCGCGGAGCAAATACGGCAAACGACGTCATGCGTAATCAGCGCGCCTCTCTCGGCCAACGTGCTCAGCTCGGAGGTCCGCCCGCCCCTGTGCGGGGGTCAACAGGAGTGGCGTGGCCGTTATTGGGTGTCCGTATCGGGCTGCCGAGTGTTTCCAATCCTGTACCCAATGGCGTCCAGCCGCGAGGCGGTCAATATCGGTGCATGCCGCTGCTCGGACCAGGGCCCGGATTTGCTCCGCCGGGCCGGTTGAAGCTCGCGCCACTCAGCCGGTAATTGCGTCCAGCGGAGGCGGCGCGGGCTGGGTGTGACAATGTAGCTGCGCCGTCACAGCGACAAGCCGAAAAAGACGCAGTTACGGCGCATCAAAGTCCACGCTATGGACTGTCGGAGAAGTCTTAGGCCAGGTGCAGGCTATGCGCGTTTGTTAGGTCGACGATTGTGTTGTCTTCACTCGTGGTCCTCTGTGCTTCAGATGTACAAGAAGAAGACAGAGAACGCGAAGAAAGAGTACCTGAAGGCATTGGCGGCGTATCGGGCTAGTCTGATTTCAAAGGTAAGAGACAGCCCCAATCATATGCACTTTGGCGGCGAGGTACGCGGCGCGAAACCCCGTCCTCCAATCCTTCACAGCCAGTCTGACACTGAATTGTTGGCTGCAGAGGTGTGAAAAAGAATGCCGGTTTGACCCCGTGTCGTAACGCGCATTGCACGTGGAGAGATCGTCAGCTACGATGCGGCACTTCCTGTTCAGACCGCTTTCTATTCTCTGACCGCAAATACCTAAAACTGCCGCTGTGGGCCCGGCCATGGCCACTTCGTTGCTCCGGCAGCGTGAAAGTAAGAACTCATCCTCTTTGGCCGGAAGGTTTTGGGCTGCCTGCGATACCAGCTGTTTTGAGCATGGCCGTGTCCTGGTTTTGGACTGTACTTGCGCCATATGATCGACGTAACCGGCGCACCCTTAAGCCCAAACAATCATCATCCTCATCAACAGCGAATCAATAGTGGCTGAAAAGTGGAAGCCTCACCACTCAGTCGGTTCTGAATACTGTCCTGGCCACGTTCGTTCAGTGTAGGCTTCTGAACGCCTTCAAGTAAAAGAAAGTCTGCAAGAAGGTCTCCCCGAAATAATCTAGTCCCCGAATAGTCCCCGAAATAGCCTGCGAACCACTCTTCGTGAGTGCGTAGCTCAGAAACTACAAAGGTTTAGACCTTAAGAAGGGCAGGGCTGTGGTTGCGCCGAATGATCTTCAAGGTGTTCATTTCAGTTCAAAACCCCCTTGCCAATGTGAAACGCTCCCTTTAAATTCGAATGCAAAGTTTTGCACGACATGGCTCCTACGCGTCGTACCTCCTGACCTACAACTCCTATGCAACATTGCTCCTAGCTCAAAATTGTGAACGCCTTGACTTCTACACGGCATACTTAACCCAGAAAATTACCCTGGTCAGAGGCCCGGCACTGGACAGCGTCCGCTACCAGTCAGGGCCCCATCTGTGGAACAGTAACACATTCAGGGTTCCATAATATAGGTCAGATGACCTGCTCTGTCGTAGCCCGTGGGCCCTTGAGGAATCGAAGATATCAATCTGTAGGTCAGGGGTCTGGTACTGAGCAGGGGAATCCCAATACTGAACAGAGGCTCTAATAACTGAACAAGAACAGAGCGATGGCCCGCGAATGCCAGTAATTGAGACAACGGATACCCCCCCCCCCCCACACACACAAAGTTATGAAGTTCCTCGAAGCCCCAGTTGTTAACAGGGCCTCTTGAACCGTATGGGGAAGATGTTTTTGTGTGAGACAGAGATCCCATTAACAGAATGAAGGTGTTGCTGGGGTCCAAGAATGTCGATAATAGAGCCTCCTGCATCGCTGAGATAACCTTGGGACAGGGGTGTAGTTTCCTTCTCACTAGGTGGACTCAACCCCCCCCCCGCCCCTCCCCACCCACCCAACCCAACTTGTGCTGCAACCCCACAAACTTTGAGGGGAAAAATGGGCCAAATTCAGTGAGGACCTCATTTGTTGGCATATTTTGGGCTTAGGTTGCGTCATTTATCATATGTTCAGCTCCCCCCCCCCCCCAAGTCACCTTGTGGGACTACTCTTCTGCCTTGAGACAATGAGAGGGCTTTTGTCGGTCAGGGGTCAGGCCCCTGGCAGTCAACAAAGTGGTTTCCGTGAGAACCGATCAGGGCTGTGCAACCCAGTGAATCTATTGGCCAACCTTAGACAGGTCCGGTGACCAAAAATGTCAGCCCGAGGATCGTAGTGTCGCTTGGGGCCCTCTGAGACGAAGAAGAAGCTGGCCTAGTCAGTTCCTGATAAGGTACCAGTCGTAGGCCCCTGGTAATGACAATGAGCAGAGAATCTCGGTATGGAGAAAGGAGTCCAAGCCGTGCAGAGATGATGGGAAAGCTCTGTTGGTAAGAGACCCTGATGTCCGGACTTTGGAACACACTCCCCGTGCCTTAAATGACAGCCTGTTTGAACTATTCCCGTCAGGAGCTGTTGCTTCAGAAGTTTTGTCACGTAGCAGTATATGCCTTAAATATTCTGGCTTTAGAGAGTGATATGTAGATTTTTTTGAGTTTTTGTTCCTTAGATGTTAACGCGTTAGAAGTTCTTGCATTCGAAGTGATATTGCGTGGAAGTTTTCGTTGGAAGCTTTTGTGCGAAACGTTTTGTCGCGTAGAAGCAATGCCATGTCGTGAACAACTAATTGCGTCAGAAGTTCTGTCGTGGGATCGTCATCTGAACACCCCACCTCCCCCCCCCCCCCCAGAACAACACGGAGGAGCCGCGCTCCCCCAGCCTATACGCCGGCTACGGCGGCTACGGCGGTGGCGCCGGGCCGGCTACGCCAACGGCGGCTTCCCGACGCCGTACTCGCGGCCGACGGCGCCGCCGGGCGCCCAGTCGGCGCTGGCCAAGAAATCGCCACTGCTCAGCTCTGATGAGTGACGGCCGCCAACAGCAGGTGAGGGGAGACGGCTGGGTCAGGGGGACCGGGGAACAGCGGGTCAGGACCCCGGGTACGAGGTGGAACAGGGTGTGACGGCCGCAGCAGCAGGTGAGGAAGGCGGCAGGGTCAGGGAGATCGAAGGGAACAGCGGGCCAGGATCCCGGGGACGAGGAGGAGAAGGGTGTGTGCGGCCGCCAGCAGCAGGTGGTCAGGGCAGGGTCAGGAGGGACTGAACGGACCAGCGGGTCAGGATCCCGGGGACAAGGCGGGAGGAGGATATGACGGCCGCCAGCAGCAGGTGAGGGGGACGAAGACGGAGTCAGGGAGAGGAGGGTACATTGGGTCGGGATTCCTTTGGACGAAGTGGAAACGGGTTATAATATCGCCGTTTGTAAAGGGACATAGCGTGTCAAGGTTTTTTTAAGTCATCCCTCACTTAGACGGGAACGGGATGTTCTCGACCCATGGCGTTGCACGAATGAGTAAGGGGACGAGTCTCTGTGGACTTTGTCGTAGCTCCGAGGGGCGGAATGGGACTGCAACAGCCAACCTGGTAAAATGGTCTAAAAGAGAAGCCGAACATGGCACCGTTGTGGGTGGCGGTCGCGGGCACAAAACAATAGCACAGAAATACGAATCAGCTGTTCCACATGCCTAACAATAGCATGCAATTAACCCACGTCATCAAACGGCTCCAGTTTTCTTTCCAACATGGCTGTTTCTCACATCAGGGGCAGTTGCCATTGTTGTACGGCCGGGGTGGCGGAAAGGAACTTGCAGTTTGATCTGTATCGATCCTTGAAACGTTCGTCAGGATAGCATCACATGTCGTGCAAAGTGGGGTCGGCGGGATTTGTGCGGATGATATTGCCAGTTTGCGTCGGCTTAGTATCACGTCACACGCAATGCGCCGCGCTCGTCTGTCGGCCCGACCCCGCCCGATCGAGGCTGACTCGCTATGCACCACTTTGCACGGCGCTGCGCCGCATTGCGTGTTGTTTGCCACCCACCACAAGCGACTATCACGTTATACCTGACGTAAAAATATGCTATCTGTCTCGCCTGTGTACACCGTTTATGGGGCACTAGCCGAGATAGCCGCAAGGACGTCGTCATCGCTCGCGTTGTGAGCGACCTAAATTCGTTCCGACTCGCCAACCCGTGTGGGGCTCCATGCCGCTGCCATCTTCTCATTGTTGGGCGCCATCGATTCTGTCTTGGGATTGGCGGCCGTCCCGGGAGCGGTTAGTAACCTGATAACGTAACCGTCGTCACCTGAAATGAATCTGGAGGTACGCGGAATGGCATCGGGATCTGGAAATATCATACTGGTGATGGTGACAGGAGACATCGCCTTGATAAACGTGAGCGACCCTTAGAGGTTCTTCGAATGCGCCAAAACTACATCCGTGATGCGATGACATGCGGCGTTTTTGATTTGGTAGGAGGCGCCTGCACAGCTAAAATGACGGGTAAGTTCATACATGCATTGCATGTCCCAAACCATGCACGTGCTCCTCGTGAACAGAAAAGACGAATCTGTGCGTCTGCGCGAAAGACGCGAGTCTGTGTGTCTGCGCCAGAGCTGGGTGTTGGCCGCGGCTGACGGGGTCGCTCCCTCTGCAGGACTCGGCCGGCAGCCTGATGCCGCCTCCGGCCATGTACCCGCCGCCCCAGGGCATGCTGGGTCAGCCGCGGCTCGGGCCCGGTATCCCGGGCGGCGGCTACCAGCCGGCCGGGCTGCTCATGCCGCCCGTGTCTCAGGCGCTCTACATGCACCATCATCACCAACAGCAGCAGCAGCAGCAGCAGCAGCAGCAGCAACAGCAGCAACAGCAACAGCAGCAACAGCACAGCAGCAGCAACAGCAACAACAGCAGCAACAGCAGCAGCAGGTACGACGCCAGCCCTTAATCTGGGTTGAAGGAAATGTTTGACATTTGAGGATATGGAGGCAATCATCAAATATGGTGAACTAGGCTCTTTCGTAATTATGTGTTGCATCTAGGCATAAAAGACTGCTCTAGGCAATACAACTCCACTATTCATTAAATATGTTCCTCAACACGCTTGTTTGATGATGTCATAGAATGTCTTTATGGCGTCAGAGTCGCTGCCAAACTAACTGATAGAATTTCCACTGTAGCGGATGGGCTGACTCACTTGTAGTACTTCACCTTGCCGAGATGTGGTGTTTGCTGCTACGTGCTTCCTGGACCCGAATATCAATATGTGCTCGTGTCTTGGCCCTTCCTCATTGTATATGCGTCCATGATTCCAAATTGATTACTTATATTCAGCTGCTCTCTTATGCCGCCTTTTCTGAAGGTAGTCAATTCCCGGTCTTAATTCTGACATAGCTCGTACCACTGTCCAAATTCCTGCGTTACGTAACACAAAACTTGATTCGGGTCGAAGGTCAGCTGATATCCGCTGGTGCCACAAATTGTGCTGATGCCCGCCAGACACGAGTAATTCGATGATCGTACTTTCCTTGAAGCTTGAGAACTACCCGACCAATGAGGAAGCGGGATTCTCATTACGTTTCTGCGGCGTCATGCGTGGGTGACCTGGAAATAGTTGCGCACCTAGTGAGTGTTGCGGTATGTGAGAAGTAGTGACAGACCTTCTGCACTTGGAGCAGGTTCCAAGGAACGTTAATTACTTTATCTGGCCGAAGTGTACGCTTGCCATCATCAGGTGCTTCGGCAGGCTCCGCAGCACAATGCATAGACAAGCTTCGTTGTTTACGCGTACCTCACTTTTTGCGGGGATTCATCATAACCTGTTTTGAATGTTTTGTGTAGTTCTGCGCCGAATTCTAATTCGGAACTCAGATATGTCAGCGTCATCTCAAGCACTTCACCCGTGGCCTGATACGTCGGTCCGGGCCGGCCTACGGCAGACGGTGGCGGGCTCAGGCTGTGGTTCGCCTCTCTTGCGATAGATGTCGCGCCTAGCGCTGACCTTTCCCGTCGTCCGGCAGATGTCGGACCACCACCTGGGCAGCCCCCAGCAGCAGCAGCAGCAACAGCAGGTGGCGTCCCACTCGCCGCCGGGTCTGGCGTCGGTGCTGTCGCCGCCGCCGCCGCTGGCCTCGCCACCGGCGCTGAGCTCGGCGCTGGGCCCGTCCCCGCCGACCCACCCGCTGGTCGCGCACCAGCAGCAGCTGGCACACCAGCACCACCTGATGATGCAGCAGCACCAGCAGCAGGAGATGCACGAGATGGCGCTGAAGCAGCAGCTGTCGCCGCACCAGCACCACGTACACCACCTCCAGCACCAGCACCATCAGCAGCCGTCGCCGCTGCACCATCACCAGCAGCAGCACCAGCAACACCAGCAGCAGCAGCACCCACAGCAGCAGGTGGAGGTGCCCGGCTCGCAGGGCAGTCCCAACAACTCCAACGGCTCGCCGGTGGCGACCAGCGGCAGCCCGGCCGCAAATGGCAGCAACCCCGAGTGGGAGGACACCTACGGCGGCGGCGCCGGCATGGCAAACGGCTGCAGGTACGCTCACGCTCCTGGCATTGTGGGAGACCATTGTTCCAGTCAGCGACGGGGTGTGCAGTGGCGGCCAGATAACATGCATGAATAGCGGGGCTGACGAGGATCATGACGCAGACGAAGTGACAAACTTCACACGATGACACACACTCCCTATCGTCACTCACCGTCACCGTGGTAAGCGGAACTTTATCAGTGTCTGATCATTCCTGAAAGAGATATGTATTTCGTAAAGGAGGTTGTCCGTTACTGAATGTCCGCTTTTCACGGGATAAAGAGACCATGACTCGACTATGCTCCAACAACAAGAGTTCAGATAGCTGTTACAACGGACAGTTTATACGATCAATAGTTCCAGCTTTGAGAAAGTACTGTGAGCACAGATGTCGACTTCATAAGTACGTCATGCACATTTAGGGAGCAAAAGTACGATTTTTAAAAGTTAGCGCGTGGAACTCTCCATCATCGCATTGAATTACTGCTGGCGCATCTGGATCGTGCGAGCGGAGGGCGTGCACACAGCTGTTCCCGGGCCAGTGATGAAGCCTTAATGCTTGTGGATCGGGACGAAAAGCACAGATGACATTAGATGTATGGATGCAAAACAGGTGCATTCTGACCCGCGGGCGAGCGGTTCGCCATTGGAATCCAGGGATTCTTCACGCCTGACCAGCCCGCGCGTGGCTCATGACAGCGTTCTGGCCGTTTCAGGGACGCCTTCAACAACTGGGCCGTGTCGGCGCCGGCGCCAGGCCCCGCGCCGATCGTGTCGCAAACGCCTCCTGAGGTGTCCGGCAACTAGACCGATCTAGCCCGTTCACGTACAAACGCTAGTGGTAGTGTCGCCACCTACCGGCCAGCTAGTCTACTTGCGTTTTATAGTTCCGCCGCTTGGCCCGAGCGACAAAGCTCGCTTCATGCCGTACCCGGATGACATGCATGTCCGCTTGTTTGGAGGTTTATTTATGCACGCTTTCGCCTGTACATAGACGACGGGATGCCGCCGGCTGCATTTGTGAGTGTATTTTTCTGTAACTGGTGCGGTACGGGGTGGGTTCAGCGAGCTTGTGATCGGCGCGCATGGCGCAGGGTCTGAGCGCGGCGCGCCGCCACCCCTGACTCGGCTGGCGTCCGTGGCGCGTGGCGCGCGCCGCGCGCGCGCCAGTGAGGCCGATCTCCTGTGTACGGCGGCCAGTCGCCACCGAGGTCACAGCTCAAACTGCGCGCCGTCGCCGCCGTTGTTCAGTATTTGACAAAGTTTACAATGTGTGTTGTTATCGCCGGCGCGTACGCTTGGAATCATGTACATAGTTGCGTTGGCGCGGCGACAAAGACGGTGTCCGCCGGCGCCCTGCACATGCGACCGGTTTGTCTGGCCTGTCTGGTCCTGTCCGATCAGGCCCTGTCTGGCCCCGTCCGGGTCGACAGCGCTCCGCCGTCTGGTGGTCATTCCAGCGTACTCTGGTCCGGGACGGCGGCGGTCGGAACTGGCGCTGAGGCTGGCCCGCTCTCTGAGCGTGACCTGACCCGACTGACTTGACCTGACCTGGAATCCTCCGGGCCAGCTGGGGAAATGGAGACGCGCTCTTCGCGAGATACGCGCATGACAGAAGGAACTGGGAGATGCCGTCTGCTGTCCATCGGAAAGGCGTCGTAAGCATCCAGAGCACGAAAACGCCCCGACTGGGAAAGACAGAGTGGTCGAGGTGGTAGCGCTGCGTCTCGGCCGGACGCCGGCTCTGTCCGTATGTTACGTTTCCTGTTCGCCGGAGGACCAATGAGGGAGCGTTTGATCCTCGCAGGACTGTCAGGAGTGTTGCACTTGGTTGTCACGCTGTGTGGTGTTATGTTCTCGCGTAATCTGGCGTACATGCACTGTTTCAATAAGAGGAACTCTGCGATTGGGTCGGCTTTTCTGTTTGCGTCGGAGAGGCTTTGGCGCCGCGACGAATTGTGAGTTTTTAAAACGGATTTTTTAGATTGCTTCGACATTCGAGCACGCCGCACTGGGGAGTGAGAGCAAGTGCGAGCTGTGAGCGGGCGCCATCGCAGTCCCGTTACGTGTCAGCACAGTCCACAAATCACCTGTAGGCACGACAGGAGGCGTCTAGCTTTGGACCTTTACAACATAAACTTGTTCACCAGGAGGTGAACGCCGTCATTCGAAACACGCGCACGCGCATAAATATGCTCTCATCCTTGCGTTGAGGCGGGGCCTCCTCGTCTCCCTAACGACATCGAAACCTATGTGACGCGATAACAGCGATCTGGTCTGGTAGGTCGGGGTCACTTGATCGTGCTGCGACGGAAAGTCGACACATCACGCAGTACCAATGCAACGGGGCCGATGCCTCCCTGGTCGCATGAAAATTCGCTGTTGAACGAGAACGCCGTACGCACGGCAGATGCATGTTAACTACGCTTCTACTTCTAGAGCACGAAATCGTTTGCTGACGATTTACCGCGGTTGACTGCATTGTTACACAGCCGCCTTGGCTTCATTTCAGTTACGTAGATTCGATTCCGACTATGACTTACAACGCGTGTGATCGATCCGACTCCGAGGTGCCTAGCTCGCCTTCGTGTGGACTCTGATTCCGTCTATGACTTACAACGCATGGGATCGATCCGACTCCGAGGTGCCTAGTTCGCCTTCGTGTGGACTCCGATTCCGACTCAAAGGAAGATATGGCACGCGTCTGAAATCGGTTCTAATATAGTCTCGATAGCAACATGGCAATAGAGTCATCGATGCATCATATATATAGTCATCTATGTCCGTATGATGCAATATAGTCATCGATGTAATATAGTTATCGGTGGCAACAACTTGGGAGAAAGCCTGACGCACAACCTTCAAAAACCGAATTGAAACATTGACAATCGGACGCGGGAAGTGCCACGGCACGGTCTGACTGTATTGCGACAAAGCGGGCTTGGCTTGATTCTGCTTACGTAGATTCGATTCCAACTATGACTCCCAAAGCATTGGATTGATCCGACTCCGACTCCGAGCCGCCTAGCGCGCCTTCATTATGACTCTGATTCGGACCCAAAAAAGATGTGGTTCACGTCTGAAATCAATTCTGATATAGTCTAAACCGATGGCAACAACCAAGGAGATTGCCTGACGTACGACCTTTAAAAACCCATTTGGAATATTTATAATCTGGCGTGCGAGGTAGGGCCGTCCGCGTCTGAAGAACTAGATGAGAGCTATCAGCTGGCAATCAATATCGTGAACTCCTAACAGGGTATTACTGAACGCGGGTGTCCGCCCGGTGGGTGGAGATGAAACTCCGGTAGCGTCTTACAAAATATGTTGAATCGCGTGCAGACGATGGGAGCTAAATGGGAACTATTGGATCTTAATGCAACAGCACGGGCTATCGAAGAGCAACGAACCACCACGCTCGATTGGCAGTATCTGTTTGCCTGATATCACCTCATGCCAGTGTATTATTGAATGCAGTTGGCCACTCGGCACGTTGAGACGAAACTACGGCAGCGTTTTTACTGTTGATAATCGGGCGCCGAGGGTGAGACTGGGCGTGTTTGAAAGCACTGACCCGGGGCTGCGGGACGACACCAAAACATCGAGATTAGCCAGCGGCGACTATTTGTTTGATAAAACGCCCTAACGTTCCAGTGCCGCAAGCGGCCGGCAGGCCAGCGGGTGTTAAGGCAGCGGAAGGCAACATAGCACAGTGTTCTGAAACAGTGCTTATGGCCGTGCGCGGAGGGTGTAACCGTGCGTTTTATACTAGTGTCTGTGAACCATAGACTGGCACCGTAACATGGTACCCGGACGAAGCAAACTTTTTCCTTGATATGACCACCCGACAGCGTATTGCTGAAAAGCTGGGGCCCACCACTGTGTGGAGAAGAAGATACGGCAGCGTTAAAAAAATAGAACCGCGCGCAGCAGATGGGACCACACGCGTTTAAAGGTACTGGCTCAGGGCTATAGAACGACCCTGAAACATCAACATCGGTCTGCAGTGCATGTTAGTTTGAAGGAAGCGTTCTACGTATGTGTGGGGTTTTGAATTGAGATAGCCATTTCCAACATAATTCAGTGCAATTCACAGCTCTACCCCGGTCAGACTTAGGGCTCCGGTTTCTGAGATTAATGTCCACGAACTTATGCAGTGTATTTCGTGCAGACCACTTCAAGGTTAACCGGACATGCATGATGTCATAGAAACGTCACGCGAATACTGCCACCTCATTGGTCATGCAGTGCTCAAGGCCACGAAAACTAGGATCATTGAGCTATTCGTGTCTCACGTCGGCACGTCAGGACGGTTTCTGGCATCAACGGACTTCAGTCAATCCTAAACCAATACAATACGGTGACCGCAAGTTGAGGACACGAATCACGCTTTGTGCCACATAATGCAGGAATTTGGGCGGTAGTACGACTTACGATATCAATAGGACTGGGGATGAAATGTATGAATTGCGCGAAAACCGAGGATGCAAATGCAAATGAATAACATAACGCTTTCCACCTTTTCCCAACTTTCCTCTTTAAGATGGTGGCTGCCGCCATCTTGTATGTCGGTCAAGTTTAAAGTTTTATTTTGACGACTTGGAGGGTCAGCAGGCGCGTTTTCCAAGGGTTTCCAGTGACAGGGACCTACATATTTCTTCACTTTTGTGTAATGTATGGGGTCGAAATCAAGGTCAAATCGAAGGCCAAAATCGCGTTTAATGATCTATATATACTGTTTGTTGTCTTTTTGCGCT
Organism: Pollicipes pollicipes; assembly: GCF_011947565.3. NCBI lineage: Eukaryota > Metazoa > Arthropoda > Thecostraca > Pollicipedomorpha > Pollicipedidae > Pollicipes > Pollicipes pollicipes. The sequence goes on from NW_023596909.1 coordinate 81,380, forward strand.
CTTTGTAAGGGTACCACTCGTAGCAGCGGCATGTGTTGTAAACCGTAATAATCTGAACATGTGGTATACGCACGACGCATGGACTATGGAGACTTAATAAATACATACACATGCACTATCGGATATACTTAAGTATCCGTTCAGAAGCTCGTCGCTGCAAAACGAAGCGCTATGAGTAGCGCACAATTATGCCGGAGATATATTTTAGCGTACAGATTGAGTCACTGCAGCTATACATCGAGAAGTAGAAACAGTGAAACAAGGAAGTCTTTGCGGCTCATATCACGTTTCCTCAAAGGTTGCTGCAGTTCCATTATAGTGACTTTGATTGGAAGCGAGGCTGTCTGTTGTCTGGGAAGCGGAGCAAGCCGAAAGACAACCCTCGCAGCTGGGTACAGATCAAACCGTGTAAAACCGTAAATCGATATTGTGGAATTACGATCAAATATCAGTATAAGAATCTCTTGGGCTAGAGTGATAACGCTGACGTTCAGTGGAATGATTGATCTTCACCTTGCTGGTGCTCAATACCATGTCCCCTGTTACAGCCGTTTCTGTGCTGTTCCTGTGCACCGCGCTCCACCAAGGAGCCTGCGACATCCTGGTCGGGAGCTCTCGAGCTAACTCCAAGTAGACTCTCAAGCTCCTGGTATGACTTGTTGCCGTTGAGGAGAAAACCTGCAGCAGCACGGCAGGAATGGCCGTGCTTAGGACATACCACTGAGATGGCATGCCCTAAGGCGTCGGTCCAGACCTTCCCTTTTACCATGTTGGGGATGCCGCCGCCAAACGCTGCGCTCATAGTTACGTCCACGACAGGTCCCCTCATCAGTGTCCCTACAGAGCCCAAGACACTAATGGGAGTGTGCATCATGCCCGGGTGAAGTATGAGGCTCCAGTGCTGAGAGTTGTGGACTAGACTGGGCATGCTGTCTGATACGATTGGAGGTCGGCTGTGAGATGGGTGCGCTGCATCCCGAAAACATTGAGTCTCCTTTCGAGGCACGCAAGCGTAGACAGAAGGAAGTCTGGCTGACAGACGGCGAGTCAACCATCGGCCCGAACACCACGAGTGCCTTATATTTCAGGGTGGAGACGACCACCAGTCGGTCTTGTTGAACATTGAACCCAGTCCACTCGGCCGGCTTGTAAGTTTGTGGAAGTCTTCGAGAGGTACCAAGACACACCAGGAGCTGAAGGATTACCTGGAGACAGCCAAAGAGCACCAGAAGCTTGTGAGTGAAATGCCTCTTCAAGCCTACACTGCCGGCGCTCATGCCCCCGCGCGAAACGGAACGATGACTTCCTCATTCAGCAGCCCTGTCCCAAGGCAATGCTGCCATATTTCGTCGTAGCAAGTCATGATAATTATGATTGCTAACTGAGCAGTGTCGACGAAGAACGAAAGATAGACGTCCGACCGGACCGAGATTGCATCCAAGTTTGCAGTCTCGCACAGCGTTCGCGGCAGGCGAAGACGGCCGTCGGTGCGGCTGGCTCCCAAAATAGCCGACCGTCAGCTGGGCGAGGGCCGGGCGACTCGGGGCGACTGGGGACCATAATCGGAGACGCGCCCTCATACAGACCGGTCCTGGCGTGTGCTTCTTTTATATGGTATGAAGAGGAGGGCTTCGGCCCTTCATATCTTCCCCATCGCAGGGAAGCGTAGGCCCCGGAGCAACCACAGCAAAAAGCAAATACCTAGACATCCGCGAAGGTGTGGACATCGCAAGCATGATATGAACAGAGAAGTAAGTTAATTCGTGGTAAAAACACCAACTTCCTGCCACGGGGGCTTGAATGACCTTCAGCATTTTAGGAAAAGGACCGCTTCCGGGCACACCCCTCGTGCCCGCCAAGGTCGTGGGGCCTGCGGCTGGACGATCCACTGCTCTTTGGCAGGGCCGTCTTCGGCATCCCTGGCCGCTTCGGCGACTCTGGCCGGAATCGCACGGCGACTCTGGCCGGAATCGCATAGACGCATAACTTTTAGGGAATTAATCGCGATATAGCACATCGTTGATCTTTCATACCTGACGCGAATGCCGCCACTTACAATGTTAATATGTCATACCGCGAACCGCGAAATTTCAATAATAATCAGAAAAATGTACCTGAAAAGCTCGCAAATTTAGAGGGAGCAGCCAACACAAAAAAATTACGCGACACACAGCACACACCAAACCCTGTCCGGGATCTAGCGAGTGCAAAACTTTAGAGTACACTTTCCATTTTTTGATCCTTTTTTTGTCGTGCTGGTGAAAAGTTAAAAATCATAATATTTCTTAATTCACCGCTTCTTGATTTTTGTTCTTCATAGTGTCGGCTTAAAAAGAGCAAAAGTCCTGGAAATTCGCGGCAATTTTCTTGACGCTGATAACAGAGAACATTCGATGGTTTCAGTAAACCAGACATGCACAAGCCGGTCGGCGTATGATGTTGGCAGGCTCCGTTCAAGTCCAGCGCAGCTGATGGTTTGGCTTCCGGGCAGATGACGTTGTACGGAGCTGAGCACTGGGACGCTGCTGCTGGACGTTGACAAGTTCAGTAGTCAGCAGCCTTGTCGATGACTTGGCATAGTGACAACGCGCCGTTACGGAGAGCGAACGATCCAGACTGCGATGCCACTGTAGCTAGAGAGGCTTGAGTCCGTCTTGGGGGTCACAGGTCCACAGGTCACCGGGTAGACAGGCCAACTGCCGCTGCCACCATTGTCGACGAAGAACGGAAGACGGACGTCCGACGGTGCCGAGAGTTGGACTCCAAGTTTTCAGTCTCGCACAGCGTTCGTGGCAGGCGAAGACAGCCGTCGGTGCGGCTGGCTCCCAAAATACCCGACCGTCAGCTGGGCGAGGGCCGGCCGCCTCGGGGTGACAGGAAGGCCGTATCTCAAGACTCCTCCTAACACAGACCGGTCCTGGTGTGTGATTTCATTGTATAATATGAAGAAGAGGGCCTCTGTCCCACAACTGACATGCGAAGTAGATGAAACACCTTCGCCATCGTGCCAGGGAGAAGCTACTGGCGGACTCGCACGCCTGGCGACACTGGGACAGCAGTACCTCTGTGTCAGTAGGTCAGATGTTGGGTGACCTCGGTCAGCTGTTGTGCCACGTCGTGTGGCCAGTTCCTGGAACCACAGAAGGCCTGGCTGAAAGTTTGCAGCGTCGATTGACCCGCTACACCGCTGGATCCCTCCTCCCCTCCCCGAAGAAGCTCCCCAGTGCCTCCCTTACTCCAAAGAAGAGAAACAAGGAATACTGACAGCTTCGGCTGGAGCGCGGACGTCTCCGCCATCATACCGGCCGTCTAAACAGCGATAGTTTATCCCAAATAACTTCTGGATGTATTCAGTTACAGCTGCATTGCTGAAAGTAAGGAGTGCAATGTTGCATGCTGCAGCTGTAACAGCCACAGCGCAGGACGTTGGCACACTGGCTGAGAAGTCACCTGTCTGTAAAACTGCCAGTGTGACGAAGGAACTGCGTGTTGTAGCCGTTGCGCCAGCAAGCAAATAGAAATCAAAGATCAAAGACTACGAAGGGAGTTTGGGTGTACACAGCGTTGACGAATTTGAGAAATAGCAGAAGAATGTAGGGGGAGCTGGCTGGTCAAAAAAATTGTTCGTTGGTCAAATCATCAATCAGTTGACTATCGTATTATCCATTGTACAGTTGTTCAAATTGCGCTGCAAGCACTTTGTAGCAGCGCTACGCTTCTTCTCTGCAGTCGCGACCGCCGTCGTCATAACAACCACTACGTGCACCTCTACTGATGTGAATAAAACAACGTTTGTGACTGGCCCAGCGGGGAGGGGTCTGTTACCGGGAAGTTAGTCGGTTGAAGATGAACTAGTGCGACACATGGATCATGTGATGTATCCACTCCCAAAGCCAAAACGCGCCTCAAAAAGAGCCACTGTGATAAACTCATCAAGGGGGGGGGGAGAATAAAAGCCAAAGTAAAGCGCTTCGGCCAATTCGCGGAATTAAAGCTGCATTTTCGCACATCTTTTTGTCTGAACAGAGCGTTTCAAGCTTTCCTGGCATTTATTGCACGAGCATTCTGATACATAAGTATACTGAAAACATTATTAGAACACACACGCTGGAAAGGGTAAACCAGATGAAATGCATTATTTTCATGGTGGTGAGCAGGGAGTCAACGAGATTTCTTCCGCACGGTCGTATACTTGAAATAGAAATTCTGGGCTTTTCAGAACGATTTCGAGAAAGCTGATATTACTGATGGAGCCGTACGCGTCTGATGCTCTGCTCTGTTTTCTGCTAAACTCTACCTTCATTAGTTTGAAAACGTCAGGGATCGTATAGACCCCTTTTCTATCAGACCGCGTTGTGGAAAACGGTAAATGAAGGCGAGGGTTGAAATCAAAAGACTGCTCTCGACAACAGAATCTCGCCATTTAGAAAAATGCCCCTCAGTATGTCATCGTTTGATAACGTCATGTAGCGTTTGCACGACTCAGAGTTGCTGTCAGACGGGCCGTGCGAAATTGCCGCCGTAGCGGACGGGCTGACTAACTTTTCGTTCTTCAACTTTTCGGGAGGTGGCGGTTTGGTCGCTGCGTGTTTGGAAAACACCATTTTTGTGCGTGCTTCGGCCTTGCCTCCTGGTCTTCCGTACATTTGTCTGTGATTTCATACTTATACTTGAATTGACATACTTGGCAACGGTGTTCTTATGTTATTCGATTCCCCGTCTTATTTCCGTCATAATTGCTACCAATACCCACATTCCTGTATTATGTAGCACAAAAGTTAATTCATGTACAGAACTTGCACTGCACGCATTGCATCAGCTGATGGCTAACTGAAGTCCACGGGTGCCAGAAATCGTGGTGACGTACGCCAAACACGAATAATTCGACTGTCATATTTTTGCTGGCCTTGACCACTAATTGGCCAGTGAAGTAGCAGCATTCGCATGGCATTTCTGTGGCGTCATGCATGCCGGGTGACCTTAAAATAGTCTACACGAAATAGCCTGCACAAGTTCGCGGAATTCTAGGCTCAGCTCAGAGCTTTAAAAGCAAGTGGGTTTTAGATCTTTAAAACGGAGTGGCTGTGAACTGCACTGAATGATCTTCAAATGGCCATCTCAGTTCAAAACCCCATACAAACGTGGAACACGGTCTTGAAAAATCTAACTCTCGATGAGTTTAAGCACCCAGCGAGTCAGCTCGTTCCCTACAGCGTCAGTTCTGACAGGGACCATTTGTCAACGGCTTTGATGCCATAACACGTTATATGACGTAATCCCACGATGCCGTATTGCACGTTTACGCACATGCGGCGTCTTAAACGTGCGGCGTATGCACATCACATACGCACACGCAGCACATTTACTGAATAGTAAAATTGTTGCTTTCTAGACCAGTCTGGCATGTAGGAAGGCACTTAAAGTTACAAGCGAGCGTTTTCCAGCATGTCTGATTCTGGCCTAAAAATCTTCAGGTGTGGAGGATTGCCTTTAATATGACAACCTGACAATGTATTACCGGATGCCATCGTCAGGCCGGCGTGTGCCGAGACGAAAGTACGGAATATATTTAAACATATTGAACAACAAGTAAATAGAGTTGGCCCGCTTGTGCATCATGTACTAGTTGAAGGCTATCGCGGAGAAGCGGCATCGTTTTAAAGCATTTGCTATTCTATGCCGATGATAAGGTTGTGTGTGTTTAATATCTCTTGCTGACGGCTATCGACTGCGATTGTAGTTTTGGCTTTGTCTCGCGGCACCTCTTTGTTTGGCATAACCCCCGACGACGCGTTACTGAATGCGGATGGTGACAAAACTACGGAAGAGTTTAAAGCATACCGACAACCGCGCGCAGTGATGGGACCGTGGGCGTTTGAAAACACTGGTTCGGGGCTTTCGAACGACTTCAAGCTTCGAGATCCGCCTGCCGCGCCTCTTTGGCATGACTTTCGTTGGCGTGTTTCTAAAAACCGGCGACCGACCGGTGCGTGTGGAGACGAAAATACCGCTGGAATTTTGAAATACCGCCAAATGTTGAGGAAAAACAAATATAAAATTCTGGACTAAGGTGTCACCGTGGGAGTATGCTAGCATTAGCGGAGGGCTGTTGACTCTCTCAGTAAAATCGTGCTCGGGTGGAAGCAACAATTTTTATATAATCAATCGACAAAGTGTTCCTGAACGGGGGCGGCCACTTGACGAGTAGAGACCAAACTGCAGCCACGTGTTTCATATATCTATAATCGTGCGCTGATGATGATGATGAATCACGCGTTTAAAAATTATGGGTCAGACCTGTGGAACGGCATCGCAACATTGAGATTTGCAAGCCGTCCCTGTACCTTCGGCATGCCACCATGACGGCGCACTACGAAATGCAGCCAGTCGGTTTGTACGTGTTGAAATCGAAAATACGAAAACGGTAAACGAAACGTAGCTGCGCCTGGGGGTTGGGACCACGTGTGGTTGATCGCACTGGCTGAGGACTACCGATGGGAGCAATGACTTGGTACTCGGCCAGCGGGACCGCCTTCGGGGGGGGGGGGCAATTTGCCCTCCCCCGAGATCTCAGGAAATAAGAAAGCTAGAGACACAAAATTTGCAGGATGTGTTTAACTGTATGTAACTCACTTAAGTCAGGTTTGAGATTCCTAAGTCATGACATTTGGGTCAAATAAGGTCAAACAAGGTCAAATTCAAGGTTGGTCTCCAAATTGCCTCCAGAACCCAGATAGCCGTTTTTAAGCAAAACGTCACATGCTCATTGAAGGTCAGTCCCCTTGTTTGACCTTTTGAAGGTTATGGTGACCCAAATCATGCAGGACTGCTCTCAGTTTTGCATTTGAATCAGCGACAAATATTACGCTAAGCAGTATGTTTCTAAAAACAAAATGTTGACCTGGGTCATTTTGGGTCAGTGACCTATTCTGACCTCTGAAAAGTCCATAAAGGGTGTATAATGCGGTTCTTGTTATCAATAAATTCGAAATGAGCACTAGAAACTACCCCATGTAGCAAGCCCTAGAGTTATAAAAGAGGTTGATTTTGACCTCGGTCTGACCTTCATACCTGACCTTAGGTCAACACAATTTGTTCATTCAAAATTTGTGGTGCCTAAAAAGTATCTCAGAGATGTATGGCTTCGTCTAACACTCTGTTGTCGTATCAAATTGAACGATTCCCTAGAAATTGACTTCGTTGAAACCATGGCCTGACTTTGACCTGCCATAGGCAGTGATCTTAAAAGGTATATCTAAATTTGCAATAGCAAACGATCCGCTATTCAATCACTACAGCTATGCAAAATTTGGTGCGACTGCGCTCGCCATTCGGAAACCATTCGGGAAAGACCTTCGGGGGGCCAATTTGACCCCTTCACCCGAGCTCGTGTTAACGCGCTCGAGTGGGGGTCAGTTGACCCTCTAAGGTTATTCCAGAATGATTGCTGAACACCGCGGCATTGCAGCAGCATACTTTGCGGAACTGTAGACAATCGAAAGCGGATCATTTGGTGACACAAATTTGGATGCACCTTGTGGGGTCACGGACTTACGATACTGCTGGATTGCGGTAATGGCTGGCAATTGCTCCTTGTTTAATCCCTAAACATTAATGACATGTAAAAAATGAGCCACACCGCTTTCAAAAAAAAACTTGAAAAATCGAGTAGGATGAGCAGGCAATTTTGAATTTACTACTACTCTTCATTTCGATAAACGCATATTGCCAAATATCAGCACATTTAAATCCTATTCTCCTTTTTTCTACGAGGTATAATGCTATTACTACTGCCTTATCCATATTCATAATGTTTCTCGCAAATGCACATAACAACTGACATAATTTTGGCCGAGGACTTAGGACCATCTAAAAGGGACAGAAGGGGTAAGTATGTAAGGTCGGACGAAATCAGGTCGAAGTGAAAAATTCGCCAAAAGCATGGGAACAAAAAACGACAAATTCCTTCTCATTGGGTGGTACTTTACACCCAAAGTCGGCAACTCTGAGGCACCTGGTCGCCGTGGTGGTTTACAAAGCTAAGGCGTCCAATTAATTTTGCCTGCACGGTGGGCGCGATGGTATGCATGTGATAGCACTGTGGTAGTACTATCGACCGCCAACATCAAGGGGTTGTCGGTGTAAAACACATATTTCATTCATATGTACCAGAAAACGCATTACTGAGTTAGGCCGGCTGACCGTGGGCGTGGTGGCTAACATACGACAGACCTGGAACATACGTATGATCACAAGCGCAGATTGCGACCGCTCGCATTTGATGGCACTGGCTTACGCCTAACAGCGAGCTGGATATGGTTGTGGGCCTTTAACACGCGGCCAGGTAGCCGGCTAGATACCCTTCGCTCCGGTGGGGGGGGGGTCAATTTGACCCCCATGAGATCTCAGGAACTAAGAAAGCTAGACACACCAAATTCACAGGTTGTCTTGACCTGTACGTGAACACCCTTGGGTCAAAGTTTAAGCTTCCTAGATCATGACCTTCAGGTTAAATAAGGTCAAACAAGGTCAAATTGCAGGCTGGTCTCCAAAGTGAGCCCAGAACCTAGGCAACTGTTTCCAAGCAAAATGTCACAAGTCCATTTGAGATCAGTGACCTTGTTTGATCTTTTTAAGGTTACGGTGACCAAAATAATACAAGACTGCTCCGAGTTTTGCATTTGGATAAACGACAAAGATTACGCTAGGCGGTATGCTCCTAAAACAAAATGTCGACCCGGGTTATCTTAGGTCAATGACCTACTCTGACCTCTAAGAAGTCAATGGAAGATGTATAATGCGGTTCCTGCTGTCAATAAATTCGAAATGAGCACCACAAACTATCCCATACAGCAAGCCCTAGAGTAATAATCAGGTTAGTTTTGACCTTGGTCTGACCTTCATACCTGACCTCAGGTCAACGTAATTTGCTCATTCAATATTTGTGGTGCATAAGAAAGCATCTCAGAGATGTATGGTTTCGTCAAACACTTCGTTTTTTATCAGATTGGACGATTCTCTAGAAATTGCCTTTGCTGAAGCCATGGCCTGACTTTGACCTGCCATAGGTCAGCGACATTTCAAGGTAAATCCAAATTTGTGATGTCAAACGATCCACTATTCGATTGTCTATAGCTATGCAAAATTTGGTGCGGCTACACCGCGCCGTTTGGAAACCATTCTGGAAAAACCTTCGGGGGGAGGGGGGTCAATTTGACTCCCTCCGAGCGCGTGTTTTTGGCCCACAAGAACCCACAAGAACCCATTTCGTTGACTTGCTGACAGTACATTGCTCAATAACGGCGGGTAGGCCGCAGGGAGATTGGCATATGTATAAATACTTCATTTCGTGCGCGGCTGGTTTAGCCGTATGCATATGACAAGAGTATGGGGGCGCTATCGGCCGCCAACATAAGTCGGTTCTCTGTGGACGACACCTATTTTGTCATTTGAACTGCTGACAGTGTTACCCAATGCGGCCAGCCGGCCGTGACTGCCGTGGCCAAGATATGGCGACAAAAGTGATGTGAGTATCAAACAATACATGATTTTACATGTTAAAATTTCTCACCCTCAGAAGCCCGCCAAGTCTGGCCACAACCCCGCCAAAAGCTCGCGGATTCCTGAGGGTCAAAAAATTGGCGGATTGGCAGGAACAAAGTAGCGTCTCTAGTGGGAACAAGGGCAGACGTACGCTCGTTGGAAGGCACTGACTCTTGGGTGTCAAACGGCACAGAAGCATCGAGATCGGGCTTCGGTGCCTTATTGATAAAAAACAACATTTGACTGCGTATTTCTGAACGCTGACGACCGCTCACCGCGTTGAGACGAAGTTGGGGAAGCAATGTAAACATATTCATAATCGCCCGTAGATGGTGGGGCCATCTGTGTTTGAAACACTCACACTGGGCCGATGAACGGCACCAAAACATCAAGATCGGCCGGCGGCGGCTGTTTTTATTTCTAAATTATGTCTCTTAGTGGTTTACATTGCACCCTTATCATACCCCCAGTGGCATCACTTATGCAGGTTGGACGGCCGGGGCTTTTTGGAAGAGCATAGGCCAACTTTCAAAACATATTTGTAATCGTGCGCCGAGGGTGGAGCCATGTGCGTTTAAACCATTGCGCCCGAGCGATCAAAAGAGCAAAAAAAGATCACGTGACGGCGCAACATATTTTTGGTATCCCCTTACAACGGTATATTCCTGAATGCAGGCGGCACGCCTACGCTTATCTAGATGAAAACACACTGCTGAAAAAATCCCACCGCGCACGGAGAATGGGACAGAGTGGGAAAGAGTGGGACAGAGTGGGACAGTGGGACAGTGGGACAGTGGGACTGTGAGTGTTTGGTGGCACTGACGAGGGCTATCGATCGGTTTCGAAATATCGTGCCCTGCCGGTGGCACCATTTTGTTTGACAGGATCCTGAGAGGCATTCATGAATGCAGGCCTGCCAGAAGATGGAGAGGAAGATTGCGAAGGAGCCAGGGAGCTACCTGGTACGATAAAACAGCCGCAGCTGCGGTAGAGCCGGTGTGCTGACGATAGGACGATTTCGGGACAAAATGGAGCCAACTGTGTTCAGTTACATTGCGCGGCACTTTCAAACCATGCTGGAGGTATTATAAGTTTATTTTACATTTGCCTTTGGGCTGGATCGGAATCATGCGATAGAAATGAACGTTTGTGGTTGGCACAGCGGGCGGTGTAAGCATGTCGCGACAGGTGATTGGTGAATGTTTGAGCCTTTGCATCACTAGGCAAGTTATATTTCGCGGTAATAGACCTGCTTTGTAAGCGCAGCCCCGCACCGAACTTAGCATACAAGTAAAAAATTTCCCAAACACAAGGTACCATTCGAGGTCATCGTGGTAAACGCTGTTGTGGCGAACTGAAAGCATTTGAGCGGCATTTCATTTAATTTCGTGACAATGGCTCATACGTTTTTAACATTTTGTTTTTGACCCACGTCGTTTTCCCAGAAGTGCTTCAATGCGCTCCCGGATGAGGTGGAGGTCAAATTGATCCCCTCACATTGATTTCCGAACGACGAGGTAGGTCGCGCCAAACTTTGCATAGTTGAGGGCAATTGAGTAGCGGTTCTTTATGCATAAAAAATCAGATATACCTTGTAAGGCCACATGCCTGTGGCATGTCGGTCAGGCCATAGCTGTCAGCAAAGGTAATTCCAAGGGAATCATTCAATCTGTTGCGACAACGGAGTGCAACACGAAGCCGTACATATCTGAGATGTTTTTTAGACATCAGGCAGTTTAATTTAGAATTCAGACAACTCAAATTGACCTCAGGTTATGTCTGCAGGTCAGACCGAGGTGAAAACCAATCTGCTTTTTACTGGACGGCTTTCGACATGGGAGTTTTTACGCTCATTTCGAATTCCGAGGTAACAGAGACGGCACCAAAGATCATCTTTGGTGTTTTTTAAGGTAAAAGGTCACCGACCTAAATTGACCCGAACTGACCTGTCGGATTTATGAACACGCCACCCAGCGTGTCCCTTGACGGCCGTTAAAACTTACAAATCCAAATGATCTCGTCAGTTTTTTGCCACTATGACCGTAAGGTAAAAAGGTCACTTACCTGAAATAAGCGCCAGCAACCTTTGCTTAGAACAGGTGTCTAGGTCCAGGGCGGCTGCATGGGAAAGCGTGGGAACAGTTTGGCCACAAGCTGGAATTTGACCTTATTTGACCCGCAGGCCATGACCTAGGAATCCTAACGTTTGACACGAGTGAGTTTGCATAGTCTACCCAGCCTGTGAATTTCGGTGTCT